>NC_081569.1:67654446-67664443 GCF_022355385.1 Mustela nigripes
TAGTGACTCTTAATCTCACAAAACAAACTGAGGGTTGCCGGGGGCAGGG
The DNA here is from genome assembly GCF_022355385.1 of Mustela nigripes. NCBI lineage: Eukaryota > Metazoa > Chordata > Mammalia > Carnivora > Mustelidae > Mustela > Mustela nigripes. Next base: position 67,654,496 of record NC_081569.1, read on the forward strand.
GGTTTGGGAGAAGGGGGTGGGATTATGGACATTGGGGAGGGTATGTGATTTGGTGAGTGCTGTGAAGTGTGTAAACCTGGTGATTCACAGACCTGTACCCCTGGGGATAAAAATATATGTTTATCAAAAATAAAAAATTAAAAAAAAATAAAAAAATAAAATTTTTATAAACCTGAATCCTCAAATCCTTGCATTAGAAAACTTTGATCTATAAATTAGCATTGATTAAAGATCTTGGAACTTAAAATGCTATTACATAAGAATGGAATAGTAAATTCAGAATTCCTAACTGCTAATGAAAATTGCTTGCAAAAATAAATAAATAAATGAACAAACAAAATATTGCAAACTTAAGAGTATAACATTTTATATAGTATTTCTTTTGATCTCCCATTTTCTGAGGTATATGTAATATATGTTCTTGAAAATATTTTTTACAGCTATTTCTTAGGTTGAATACTCTGGATAAGCCTAACGCTGTTGATGATAGAAATTTTGAAAAATAAAGTAAAAATTATGAAAACATGCAGACTCTGTCCCTGCCTTCCAAGTGACCTGGGTTGGGGGGATACACACACACACACACACACACACACACACACACACACACAAATAAGATGCTTCTCAAACTTTTGTTCATTAATCAAATTCGTACAACTAAAACATGGCATCATTAGCTGAGAAAGGAGAATCCTTTTTTTTTTTTAGGGTTTTATTTATTTATTTGACAGAGAGCACAAGCAGGGGGAGCAGCAGACAGAGGGGCAGGCAAAGGGAGAGGCTAGGAACATGACGAGCTGAAGGCAGACACTTAACCTACTGAGCCATTCAAACACCCTGGGAGAATCTGTCCTTGAGAGGGATATTATTATCAGCTTTGGATATAGAATATTGAGTTTAATAGAATGATGGAAATATCTTTCTGGAAATATGTAAGAGAGAGAAATTTCAAACTGGGTCTTAGAATAGATGCAGGGCTTGAGAAATTGTTTTGGGCTCATCCATCCATCCAAGACATCAGGAAAGGATAGAGAGAAGAAGAATTCCCAGAATCAAAGCATGTAAAACATGCATGGTTTTAGTCTGAATAAATAAAAATCAGAATAGGCAAGGTTTAAAAAAGATCAGGATATCTGAGTATTGTAGAAGCCAAGGGGAAAATTTTTTAAATAGGTAGGTTTCAAAAGAGTGTCAAATGTTACAAAGAGAGCAAGAAAAACAAAGACTGATTTTTTTGTGGAGATCATCTATCCGATGATCTAATGAAGCTGGTAGCAAACAGATTTTGTTCTATTTGGAGAATAGAACTGTCCTTGGGGTCATCTTCATGACTCCCTGAGATTTCAATTACATAGGAAATCTTGATATTGGGATGTGTTACTGCAAAGGCGCTATCTATAAATCATAGAATGTAAGGTCATCACTTATCGTGGATCACAAATCATTTCACTGATGTCATGTGATATAGGGTCTGGGAGTGAACAGTCAAGAAAGAATTCTTGAGACATTTTTGGTGCAAAAAAAGATGGTTTTATTAAAGAATGGGGACAGAACCCATGGGCGGAAAGAGTTGCCTGGGTTTAGAAGGAGCAATTGGTTATATACTTGTGGTATACTTGTGGTATAGAGATGAGAGTAGTTTCCAAAAGGATTTTCATATGTTAAAGAAGACTTACATGATCCTAGAGGTCTGGCTATCTTGAAGCTAAGGTTGCTTTTTTTTTTCCCCCTCTAGCAAGGCATTAACATTAAGACCCTTGGGAATTCCTAGAGCAATGTTATACTCTGCCTCTCTCAAGTATTTGTCAATGGGCTGCAAGTTAGAAGGTGATTTAATTTTGTCTACATTTCCTTTTGTCTCTGTTCTCCACATCTTTCACCAAATGGAGGCAAGTTATAAGTTCATCAAACAACTTCATTTTAAGCAGTCTCCTGTGTGAATAAATATATCTTTTACTCCTGATGATATACAAAGATAATCTGTGTAGACAGACATTAATATTCTCTAATTTTTCTAAAGTTCAGTAAGGATATTTTGTTAAATTAAGGACCTAGTTATATCAATTCTATGTCCAGAGCCTTCAGTGTTTAAATGTACATAATAAGAACTTACAAAAGTGCTATATCTAATCCCTAAAATAGTCATGGCATGAATATAGCGACACACTTTATATGGCTTTCTGTTCCTAGTTGGATGCATTTTTTCCACCAGTTCTTGGTACTTATTGAGTATTATGTGATGGCAACCCCAAGAGTTAATTTATCCCATTTTTACAGATCAGTCATGACAAACTTAAAAGATATTGCCCATGATCATACAATAGAGAGTGATAAATGAAATAGTAATTTGGAACAGATATGGGGCTGCAAATATACATTTGAGATGGGTATTGAAGAGACAGTGAAAGGTATTTGTAATCAGTAGAGGAGAGAAAGGTGTTTTACAAAGGCAGAGACTCATCCACCCTCCAGATGGACCCTTGCTGACATTTGGTAGGAAGGACATAAAGTAGGAGATAGAGATGGAGTGTCACTTGCCTGGGGACTTTCCCTCTTAGAACCAGAGGAGAGAAAATCAGATGAAAAGCTAATGAGAAGCTGAGTTAAAAAAATAAATATGAGTAAAACATGATGACAATCAAAGAACCTGGATAAGAGGCAAACCTGGACAATTCTTTCAGCTAAAGTAGTAGTTGTGTGGGGTTTTGACAGAGGTTTCAAATATTACTAAATAGTAGCCATTGAAGGTACTGTGCCATTCTGGAACTGAAGGGATGGAAGCATGAAAAACCTTGGAGTGTTCAGAGACCTCTTTACTGGAGAATAAAGAAAGATGAGAATGTGGTTTAGAGGAGCCATGCCATAAACATAAGCAAATAAAGCAATGATTGTGGCAGTGTTGATGGAAAAGAGAGAATGTACTTGAGAGATTTTTAGATCATACATGAAGCCAGAGCTGTTGATTGCTGTGGAGAACAAGGGAAATGGAGGCATTAAAAAGTCCGTTTGAGGGGCACCTGGGTGGCTCAGTGGGTTAAAGCCTCTGCCTTCTGCTCCGGTCATGATCCCAGGATCCTGGGGTGGAGCCCCGCATTGGGCTTTCTGCTCAGCGGAGAGCCTGCTTCCTCCTCTCTCTCTGCCCACCTCTCTGCCTACTTGTGATCTCTGTCTGTCAAATAAATAAATAAAATCTTAAAAAAAAAAAAAGAAAAAAGAAGTCCTTTTGGATTTCGGGTTTGAGCACATAATTATGGCACTAACTGAAGTAGAAGTATCTTACAGGGAAGATGTTGGGCATATTAAGATTGAAGGATCTTGGACATCCTGGTGAATATGCCTTGTGTGATGTCCAATATTTTGGTCATGAATCCAAAGGAAAAGATGAAATTGAATTTAAAGGCTATTTTTTTCCAATTCTATGAATTTTATTCTACTCATTACATTCATAAGCAAGATCTAAAAGGAAAAGTCACTTCATTCTATCCAAGGATAATAATATAGTATTTTAATACAAAGCCACGTGTTGGTATTTGAAGGACTATTTTGAGTAGCTTGGCATGCCTGTCATTCTGTTATGGGTACAGCGTGTACTTGGAGAGAGATATCCCTAATTTAATCTACAAACTCAGCCAAAAATTTAGGAGTGTTTGTCTGCAGTGGTTTTTTGACTTCCCGACTTGTGGACTTCTGGGAGGAATTAAGGGAGAACTCACTGCGCTCTAGGACAATGGGTAAACTATTGAATGAGCCCTTATATTACGGAAATTGAATTAGAGAAAATTGTATGCATCTTGAAAAGTTAGGAGTTACAGAATGAATTCAGAGACATTCCCAGAGGACTGACTGCTCATGAAAGAAAGCTTATTCAAATAAAAAACAACTTGGCTTTCTCAGTCCCATTTCCTAGTTGCATGACAGGACAGTGTGTCAAGACTTACCTATTTGTTGAGAAATGTTTTATTTCCCTCTCCCCCTGAGGCTAGAAGATTAAAGAATGGAATCCACCAAAGATTTGAAATCTGCTTCAAAAATTCGTTTTATCTTGCACCCATTTTTAAACCTTCACAAGTGGGAAAAAATAAAACTAACAATAAGCAACAGACAAAAAGCCCTGGCACAATGATGTGTCATAGACCTGTCTTACGTCTTTTAAGTATTTCAGTATAATTCTAGCTGACAGCAGTGGAAGTTTATGTGTGGGTTTGGGCTGAGTTTAGTTTTCTTAGACAGGCATTATTTTCATTGCCTTGTCTTAAATAGGTTAAACCAAAATCTAGATATTTATCATTTGAAATTTTTGTTACAATGAACCTAATTCAGTGAACTTTGGGCTGTGACTGTTGCACAAAATGTGCTCAATAAAATGTGAAAAGTCTTTTATCTTTGCAATGGGATTTAAGGAGAAAGAGGAAGAAATGACTTTTAATAAAAATATACTGTCATCCAGCTCTCAGTGATTTGCATCTTATTGGGGTCTTATTTAGAGCGAGTAAGGTAGTGGGTAGCAGGAGTGTGCCACTACTTTTATTTTACAGAAACCACCAACTCCCCAAGAAGCTTTCAGACTAGCATTGACTGATGTTTATTCTAGTTTCTAGGGCTCTAGAAACAATTGACTAAATCAACAATTACCTGTTGTGGTTCAGGCCTGAGGAAGTTTTTGGAGAGAAGGATATCAAACTCAACATATAGAAGTCTGAATTCATTAGCTCTACACTTTGTCCAAAATAATAATAATAATAATAATAATAATCTGTTTCTCCATCTGTGTCTTTGCAATGATGCTACTACCATCCACCTAGTTACCTATGTCATGGAATAAACCCCTTCTCCAGAATATAAAAAAAGATTGTGGTCTACTGGTTAAGAGTAAGGATGCCAAATTGCCGGGGTTCAAATCCTGGCTTTACTGCTTATTAGTTGTGTCACCCTGAACAAAATTCTTAACCTTGGTTAAGAATTGCCTTGGTCTCCTCAGTCAAAAGAGCAGGATGATACAAAGAATACAAAATGCTAATTCAAAATGATACATGTGTTCTGATGTTTACAGCAGCATTATCTACAATAGCCATGTTATGGAAATAGCCCATGTGTCCACTGATTGACGAATGGATAAAATTGTGGTATATGTTGGGCTGGCAGAAAGGGCTACTTAAGATGGCGAAAGTTCCCACCACAAGACCTGAGCTCGGACAGGAGAACAAAGGCCCAAGCAGGAATCTGAGACCCTCCCGCCCCAAGCTCCAGTGGACCAATGGGACCCCGACCAGCAAGCAAAATATCCAAATAAGGGAAACTTGCCAAAACACCCCTGAGCTCTCCCCTTAAGATCCCTTAAAAGCCGCCTCCTCCCTGCCTTCGGTGCGACTTTAGCCACTTTGCTTTCCAGAGTCGCGGAACCTCGCCCGAGGGTGCCCACCTCCTCCCGGCGCAACTTTCCTGGCTCCCCTTCTCCTGAGCCCTGAAACTTCACCGGAGAGTGTTTTTAATAAATCTTGCCTTGCACCCACTTTGCCTGGTGTTGTGTTTATCTCGCCGGAAAAAACTTTACAGTGTATATGTGAAAATACACACACACACACACACACACACACGTATGTATATATAATGGAATATTACTCAGCTATAAAAAAAGAATGATATCTTGCCATTTGCAGCAATATGGATGGAGCTAGACTGTATTATGCTAAGCAAAATAAGTCAGAGAAAGACAAATACTATATGATTTCACTCAGATGTGAAATTTAAGAGACAAAACAAATAAGCAAAAGGAAAAAGAGAGAGAGAGAGAGAGAGACAAACCAAGAAACAAACAGTAGGGAACAAACTGATAGTTACTGGAGAGGAGGTGGGGGGGATAGCTGAAATAGGTGATTGGGATTAAGGAGGGCATTGTTGTGATGAGCACCAGGTATTGTATGGAAGTGTTGAATCACTGTAGTGTACACCTGAAACTGGTATTACATTGTGTTTTAACTAACTGGAATTAAAATAAAAACTTTAAGAACAAGTGGGATAAAAATTACCGTACTTACCTCACAGGGATGTTGTATTATAGGGGATGAGTTAATATTTATAAAATGCTTTGACCAGCGCTTGACTCGTAAGTACTTTGTAAATTTTAATAAATAAATTCAAATACGTGTTATCCTCGGGACCTTATCAATCACTGGGCTCTGCTTCTAACTAGTTCCTCTGTTTTCATTCCTCTTTCTCACAACTTGCCCTTCCTACTGCAACATGAAATCTTTCAATGTCTATCTTTCAGTGAGCTATAAGATGAAGTCCCAGCTTGGCCTCATCTCTTCATACTCCTTTTCACATTATTCATGATCGCACATAATTTTGCATAGCTTTTCCCTTTCCCTGCAAGATGCTCCAGCCATTGTCTCCCTACCCAAGTTCTATTCAGTTTCCCATGTTAAGTTCAAGCATTCCTCGGCCACTAACCCATTCCCTCTTCTAACCCAGGCACAGTTGGATATTTCCTTTGTGCTCTCATGGCACTCAGCACACACACATTCTCTCAGCAGCTGTGCTGCAAATACCCAGCTATGTTTATTTCCTTGATTAGACTAAAGCTTTCATGGACATCTTCAGTACCAAGTTCAGTTTGTCACATATTTGGAGCTAAAACATGGTGGATAAAGCACACAAAGTTTTGCCTATTCCTCTTCAGGGAGTCTAAGAATTTATTGCTGTAGGTTTTAGAGATAAAAGGGCAGGAAAGTATGTACAATACATGATCAAACCCTGCAGGAATGTATTTCAAATATTAAGGCTAAAATCAAAACTCTTTGTGAAGTTGAGATGAGCTGGCCAAGTAGAGACTTCAGTAATGATCAGAGAGGCAGAGAGGCAGGCAGAGAGAAAGAGGGAAGAAGCTTCCCTGCTGAGCAGAGAGCCTGACGTGGGGCTCGATCCCAGGACCCCGAGATCATGACCTGAGTGGAAGGCAGAGGCTTATGCCACTGAGCCACCCAGGTGCCCCAGTTTTTCTTCTTTTTAACAAGTATTTAATTTTTCAGTGATTAATATTGTCATTTCCTGACTAGCAAGTGAAGATCTTAATAGCTATTCTTATGAAATATATAAACTGTAGTTTGCCAAAGCTTATTCAGTTCTTATACTTTATCTGGAATATACTAAGTACTTCACATATATTTATTTGAAGATTCATGTAGACAGTTCTATAAAATATAATAATTGGAACAATATTAGTTATGAAAAGTGAATCCACACCTTAAACTCCTTTAAGAAATACTCATACATATTATGAGACAAAATGAAAATATTAATTTAAATAGAAAAAAAAAGTGCCTCATATTTTTAAAACTGCTCTGTTCTTGTCTGGTTGAAAACACTCTTTCCAGGATGTCAGAATGGCCTGTCCCTCTGCCTCAAAGAAGAGAGTTAGAGTGGATAATACATAAATATGTATCAAACCTGCCTTCTTGCTGCATGACATTAGTGAGAGAAAAGCCACACCTATAACACTAGTGCATATGTATTAAGTGATGATGTATATTTATTTATTTAATTTTCCCCCATAGAACATCAGTTGATTTTTATTTTTATTTTTAAATTTTTTATTACTTTTTTTATTATGTTATGTTAGTCACCATTTTTTGTCCTTATTTTTTTTTTTTTATGTAATGCTCCAAGATTCATTGTTTACATATAACACCCAGTGCTCGAGGCAATACATGCCTCTCCTTAATACCCATCCCCCTCCCCCCTCCCCTCTAAAACCCTCAGTTTGTTTCTCAGAGTCCATAGTCTCAGGTTCATCTCCCCCACCAATTTCCCCCCTTCGTTTTCCCTTCCTTCTCTTGATATTCTCCGAGCTATTTCTTATGTTTCACAATAAGTGAAACCGTACAATGACTGACTTTCTCTGCTTGATTTATTTCAATCAGTGTAATCTCTCCAGTCCCATCCATGTTAATGCAAAAGTTGGGTAGTCATCCTTTCTGATGGCTGAGTAGTATTCCATTGTATATATAGACCACATTCTTTTTATCCATTCATCAGTTGAAGGGCATCTTGGCTCTTTCCACAATTTGACTATTGTGGACATTGCTGCTATGAACCTTAGGGCATATATTGCCCTTCTTTTCACTACATCTGTATCTTTGGCAAAAACCCAGTAATGTAATTGCCAGGTCATAGGGTAGCTCTATTTTTAATTTTTTGAGGAATCTCTACACTGTTTTCCAAAGTGGCTGTACCAACTTGCATTCCCAGCAACAGTGTAAGAGGGTTCCCCTTTTTCCAATCCTTTCCAATGTTTGTTGTTTCTTCCTTGTTAATTATTGCCATTCTAACTGCTGTAAGGTGGTATCTCAATGTGGTTTTGATTAAAATTTTCCTGATGGTTAATGATAATAAGCATTTTTTCATATGTCTGTTAGCCATTTGTATGTCTTCTTTGGGGAAGTGTCTCTTCATGTCTTCTGCCCATTTTTGGACTTGATTATTTGGTTTTTTTAGGTGCTGAGTTTGAGCAGTTCTTTATAGATCTTGGATATCAGCCCTTTGTCTGTAGAGTCATTGGTAAATATCTTCTCCCATTCTGTGGGTCACCTCTTTGTTTTGTTGACTGTTTCCTTTGCTGTGTAGAAGCCTTTTTATCTTGATGAAGTTCCAAAAGTTCATTTTCGCTTTTGTTTCCTTTGCCTTCAGAGACCTGTCTTGAAAGAAGTTGCTGTGGACGATGTTGAAAAGGTTACTGCCTATGATCTCCTCTAGGATTTTGAGGGATTCCTGTCTCCCATTGAGGTCTTTCATCCATTTTGAGTTTATATTTGTAAATTTAGAAACATGAAAGATTCATTGAGTATGGTATAAGCCAAATTTGTAAATGTTTCATTAAACAAATCCCCTCCTCTTATTACAGCTCTAGCCGACTGTTATTCAATAATTGATTGCAATTTCATATTTCCTCCACATTACCTATCCTTTGGACAAAATCTTTCTGCCTTCCTTGCAGAATCCCTCAGATTAACTAGACTTTTCAGGAAGGAATGTTTTTGGTGGAAGGTACTCATGAGGAACAAGAAATTTTCTAGTTTTGTTTTGCTGGTGAAAACACACAATTGCCAATGTACCTACTTCTGAGTTTTTTCTTGGTGTTCTGCCAGTTCATCCATGCATTGGCACTGAAATTCATTTACTTTCCAACCATTTTGACTAGTTAGGAAAACCTTTAAGGTATCTCTTCTCCTGCATATAAATATCATTGAAGCTTATCTATCCCTCATGTACTTTAGTTGGGATGTTTTTATTTTACTGAAACTTGCCCACTGCCTGGAATTACCAACTAGTTCAAATATGCCAACTCACTCTCCTACCTCAATTCCTCAGAATTAGACATTTTTAAACTGTTAATAATTTTTCTGAATTATTCCAGCGTATTACTACTTGTACCCAAGCAGAACATTTCTTCCTTGAGTATCAATTACAAACTGAAAACAAAGTAGAGTCTGGTCTTTACCAACTAGATAGCCCAATTTTTATCACCAGTTTATGTATTCATATTTTCCATAAGTATTAAAATCTAATGAATAAAAAAGTTATATCTGTATATTTAAGTCAGAAATTGGATATTTGGATCAGTCAAACCTAAATAGTGATGCATTCATGTTGTAACTGAGAAAACAAGCACAGCCATCCTTTCATTCTCAATTTCCATATCACTGTTTCTCTGACAATCTGATTATATCCCTTAATCCAAGTCATCCTTTGGCTCAAGTTGAAAATAAATTTTGCATGGAGAAATCATTTTTTTTTTTTTTTAGTTTTCCAAACTAGCTTTTATTTTTTTTTCTTTCAATATAATTTTTTATTTTTTATAAACATATATTTTTATCCCCAGGGGTACAGGTCTGTGAATCACCAGGTTTACACACTTCACAGCACTCACCAAAACACATACCCTCCCCAATA
>NC_081569.1:67667443-67697302 GCF_022355385.1 Mustela nigripes
GCCTCTTCAATAAATGGTGCTGGGAAAATTGGACAGCCACATGCAGAGAAATCATTTTTAATCAATTCAAGATGCAGCTGGAATAAATGCTAGTGGCTTGAGTAGCCATTGTTCTTGGCAAATTCCTCTAAGCAATAAACAATGAACACCACACCCTCATGAGAAAAGGAGAGAGGGATGGGGATAGTCACTGTTCTCATTTATATTGCTAAATATTATTATGGTCTGACATGTAATATACTTGAGGGGACTGACATGTTATATAATTCATATAGAACAACACAAAATAATCAGAAGTTCTGAGTTACTGGAGACCAATATTTCAAGTACTTAGCTTAACAAGCTTGGTGTTCAGTCATGAAACTAATATTCATTGCAGAATATATTTAAAAACAGAACACTTACCAAAAAGACAGTAGGAGGAAACTTTAGAAGGTAGTCAATGATGGAGTATATAGATTCTCATAGTGTTTACTTGGAAAAGGAATAAAGTTTGTGCAAGCTTTGGAAATATTCATTGCTTATCTATTACCATTATACACAGAAATTAGTGTCTCATCAATTGTGTTTTCATTCAATCATTAAACAAGATTTCAGTAAGTGATGACCTATACAATAATGTGTTTCTGATATTTTGAAAACACAATTTCACATTCCCCATCATGTTAAAATTGATATTGTGGCTCAGTGGTGGTGGGATATCCAGTTCCACCACCTCAAACACTATGTGGATTTGAACTTTGGAGCCTATGCCTCAATTACAAAAGATTTTCTTAGCATTGATCACCCTCTCTACTAAACGGTTCAGACTTATGTATCTGAGCTGAACATCTTGCCAACTATTCCTATGGTTTGTGAGTGTTTTAAGGCATGGAGGTTAAGTGAAAAGATAGTGTGATAGAACTGACAGGATTGGTCAGTAATAGGTTATACTCATCTTTTTTTTTTTTTAATTTTTTATTTTTTATAAACATATATTTTTATCCCCAGGGGTAAAGAAGTGACCATTTGGAAATAAAGAACATGGCCTTCATTCTGACCATTTGGAAATAAAGAACATGGCCTTCATTCACTGACATCCACCCTTGCAAAAAACTCATGGGAAACTTCATACTTATGAGGAAAATTCAGTATAATGGTTAAGAACATGGACTTTGCATTCAGATACCCCAGGGTAAGAGTCTTAGCTCCATTGCTTACAAATTATGTGACTTTGGAAATTAATCTCAATTTGCACACTATTACAGAGATGGTGCTTATCTCATAGAATTTCTATGAGGATAAGATAGAGCAATATACATAAAGTGATTGGCATAGAGTCTGATACTTAACATATTTAATATACATACAGTTGGCCCTCACCATTCATGGATTCTGTACCCATGAATTTGCCTACTTGCTGAAATTTATTTGTAGTTACAAAATCAATACTCAAGGCACTTGCACAGTCATGCACAGAAATGCACATAGCAGTGAAAACTTTGTCACTCAATGGTCATGTCCCCAGCTGAGGCCGAATAAAGGGATGCTCTGTTATCTATTAAGAGGGAATACTCCCTTTAATTTGGGGGCCCTTAACCATGGCATTTTAGTTTAATCATTTGTTTTCTGTCACAGTCTTCAGGCACTCTATGGGAAGCCTCCGGGAGCCACATGTGCACCAGAACTATAAATGGGCTCAGTTCCTTCTGTCCATACATGTAACTGAGCCTAGTAGCCCTATCTGATGTTAAATCAAATCTGAATTAAGGCTGGTTTTACATTACTATGAAAAGAAATTGCCTAAATTCTAAGTTTTTCCAGTTTATCTTGTACTATTAGATTCCAAAACTTATTACCTCAGTAGTTACCTACCTTTTCCCTCTGCCTAGAATCTTCTTTCTCTTCCCAAGGAGTGGCAAAGTCTTTTAATTTAGGACACAGCATAAGGATCATCATCTTACAGAGGCCTTTCCTAGCTATCCTATCCAAAGTAAGTGCCCAATATTCTTGATCATGGCAACATGCGGATTTCTTCTCCACATTTACCACTTTTTGTAATTGCTTTTCATCTGACAGTTGTTTCTTAGGTGACTTCTATACCAGCATCTACATTCTATAAGGACAGAAACTTGAACTATTTTGTTCAACTTGAACTATTTTGTCTGATTCCACATTGCCTAGACCTTTGGCTAGTATGGTCACCCAGTGAATAGATGAATGAATGAATCCTATTACATTTTCATATATGTTGGTTTGACTCTTCAAATGTTATTTCCAAACCTAAACAAAATAGTTTATTATTTAAGATAGATTCTATTCCATTTTTAATTACCATTTTTAAAAGATTATATTTATTTATTTGACAGATAGAGAGCACAAGTAGGCACAGCAGCAGACGGAGGGAGAGGAAAAGGCAGGCTCCCTGCCTGACGTGGGGTTTGATCTCAGGACCCTGGGACCATGACCCGAGCTGAAGGCAGTTGCTTAACTGACTGAGCCACCAGGTGTCCCCAATTACCATTTTTTTTGGTATCATCCAACAAAATATAGTTTAAATCACACTTGCTTAGAGAAAGGGAATAATAGATTTTTTACCAGTTTTGCACATTGTCCATGATATTAAATGCAGTATCTCAGCTCCTAACCTTATTTCCCAAATTCATATCACACATTCAATTGCAAATAAACTGTCATTTGTTGTTAGGGCAAGGAACACATAAGTTTCTCCTCTGGGAAATCTAAATGTTAGACAAATACAACTGAGATTTTTTATCTAGGCCTAAAGTCATAATCTCATATGTGACACAGAATAGAACACCGTTCTAAGAAACAGAAAACATGGGTCATAATACCTGTTCTGCTACTAGCTTGCTGCATGATTTTTGGTCCTGTGGACCTCACTAACGAAATCTCTAAAAGAATATGGATTTGGACCATTGGACACCACAGTTCCTTTTAAGTCTCTATGGCTGTAAAAGCTGAATAGATCTGTCTCTTCATTCACAGAGGAGGAGGAGGCAGAGGCTCAAGCACAAAGAGCTAAAACCTGGCCGGTCAAGTTTCTGACTGAAAGCACTAAAGCAGACTCCTGCCAGTGTCCGCTATGTACAGCAAGATGCTGTGCAGTGACGACACCTTAATGTAAGCACACAGTGAGGTCACAAAGAGAAAGACCAAGTTTTTGAATCTGTGTAGCTAGTGCTTTCTATTTTATAGGCAGACCTACACAAACCACTTTTGTTTTTTTATAATTTTTTAAAATTTTTTATTTTTTATAAACATATATTTTTATCCCCAGGGGTACAGGTCTGTGAATCACCAGGTTTACACACTTCACAGCACTCACCAAAGCACATACCCTTCCCAATGTCCATAAACCCACCCCCTTCTCCCAAACCCCCTCCCCCCAGCAACCCTCAGTTTGTTTTGTGAGATTAAGAGTCACTTATGGTTTGTCTCCCTCCCAATCCCATCTTGTTTCATTGATTCTTCTCCTACCCACTTAAGCCCTCATGTTGCATCACCACTTCCTCATATCAGGGAGATCATATGATAGTTGTCTTTCTCTGCTTGACTTATTTCGCTAAGTATGATACGCTCTAGTTCCATCCATGTTGTTGCAATGGCAAGATTTCATTTCTTTTGATGGCTGCATAGTATTCCATTGTGTATATATACCACATCTTCTTGATCCATTCATCTGTTGATGGACATCTAGGTTCTTTCCATAGTTTGGCTATTGTGGACATCGCTGCTATAAACATTCGGGTGCACATACCCCTTTGGATCACTACGTTTGTATCTTTAGGGTAAATACCCAGTAGTGTAATTGCTGGGTCATAGGGCAGTTCTATTTTCAACATTTTGAGGAGCCTCCATGCTGTTTTCCAGAATGGCTGCACCAGCTTGCATTCCCACCAACAGTGGAGGAGGGTTCCCCTTTCTCCGCATCCTCGCCAGCATCTGTCATTTCCTGACTTGTTTATCTTAGCCATTCTGACTGGTGTGAGGTGATATCTCATTGTGGTTTTGATTTGTATTTCCCTGATGCCGAGTGATATGGAGCACTTTTTCATGTGTCTGTTGGCCATCTGGATGTCTTTGAAGAAATGTAAAGATTTTATTCATTTATTTGACACAGAGAGAAAGAGAACAAGAAGGGGGAGCAGCAAGGAGAGGGAGAGGAAGAAGCAGACTCCTCGCTGAGCAGGGAGTCTGATGCAGGGCTCTATCCCACAACCCTGGGATCATGACCTGAGCCAAAAGCAGATGCTTAACCCACTAAGCTACCCAGGCACCCCAGGAAACCACATTGTAAAGAGGATTGCTTAGTGTGCGTGGAATTACAGTAATGGAACAGGGGAAGAAAAGGAGGAGGAGTTGAATGATGAAGTGTGTCTGCTGACAGAATTTGAGGCACCTTTCCTGAGGTGACTGGTAATGTTGTTAGTCATAATTCTGAATCTGACTGTCCAAAATTGCTCTCTTTGGATGTGCATTGGTCATTATACCTAATTTGTTTCTGTGATCCTTCACCCACTCCCATTTTATTGAGGTATGATCACCAAATGAAAGTTATATATATTTAGGCTGTACAATGTGATACACACACACACACACACACACACACACACACACATTGTAGAAGGATTATCACAATCACATCTATTACTTCACATAGTCGTCTCCCTTTATTTTTGTGGTGAGAATGATTGAGATCTATTCTATTAGCAAATTTTAGTATACATTGTTATTATCTGTTATCACCTTGCTGTACATTATATCTCCAGAACTTATTCACCTTATGAGTGAAAGTTTGATCAACACTTCCTTATTTCTGCCCCCCACCACTGCGCTAGCCCATATTAACCACCATACTACTCTGTTACTATGAGCTTTACTTTTTTACACATTCCACATATAAGTGAGATCATGCAATCCTCCCCCCACCCCCACAGCTTGTTTCACTGAACACAATGTCCTCTATGTTTATCCATGTTGTGACAAATAAGATTTCCTTTCCATATTGAGTTTTTTGGCTCCTTCATCAAATACTAGTTGACTGTACATGTGTGGGTTTATTTCTGGGCTCTCTATTCTATTCCATTGGTCTATGGGACTGTTTTTAATGCCAGTACCATACTATTTTGATTACTATAACTTTGTAATATAATTTGAAATAGGAAGTATGGTTCATCTACTTTTGTTCTTCCAGCTCAGGATTGCTTTAGTTACTCAAAATCTTTTGTAGTTGTATACATATTTTAGTATTGGTTTTTTTTTTTTTTTTTGGACTCTCCTTTTTGTCCCCTCCATGGCTAACCCTCTGAGAGTCCTTTTTAGTATCATTACTAAATCTGTTTTAGGCAGGCTATATAAAACCCCGGACACTTCTTCAAGTACTTGCAATGGAGAGGTTTTAATTCAGGGAACTAATTACGCAAGTAATGTCATAGCTAAAAAGTAAAACAAGGAGTGATGGTGAAACAACCCCAAAACTAGCAGTAGCAGGAGATGATTCTCACCAGTAGGCTAAAACTACACTGTCCAGTATGGCAGCCAGCCACATCTGGTTGTTGAGAACTTGAACTGAGATGTTCTTAGTGTTAGGGTCTGTGATCAAAGGAACGAGACTGATACAAAGCGAAGGTCAAGCAAAACTTTATTTCGCGCCAAGCATCAAGAATCAAACTGACCGGTCAGGGCTATCTCTTACAAAAAGGTGATGATGATGATCCCGACAAGCTCACTCCCAAGAAGGCCACTCCGGACGAGGCTGCTCTAGATGAGGCTGCTCTGCAGATGAGGCCGCTCCATGATCGGAGCCGCTCCCAAGAAGAGGCCACTCCCAAGAGGAGGCCGCTGCTCCATGAGGTTCCTCCCCAGACAGGGCCGCTCCCAAGAAAAGGCCATTCTGGACAAGACCGCTTCCCGGAAGAGGCCGCTCCCGACGACAAAGAAGCAATGATGACAGCGATGATGACAAGGAGGACAACCCCGATGACACAGACTCTGCTCCCCACCATGCCACTCTGACAAGGCTGCCACCCAGGGGAAGCCACCGCTGCGGACAAGGCCGCTCGTGGATCGGGCTCGGGGTGGTGAGGCATTTTGCGGTGCGGCTGTTGGTAGCTAGGGGCTGTTGGCATCTCAGGGCCGCTGGCATCTCAGGGCCGCTGGCGTCTGGGGACCGCTGGCATCCAGGGGCTGCAGGCGTTGGGACCGCTGACCGCTGGACCACTGGTGTCTCGGGACCGCCCGTCAGCGCAACTGCCCGAGGTGGCAGCTCGGGGCTGCTGAAGGCGGGGCCGCTGGTATAGCAACAATAAACGTAGTTTTTTAGTCTTAGTTTTTAGTCCATGGTCAGCAGGGTCTGTCGGCTGCCACTCCCATCTCTGGGGGGCATCCTTACTCTTGGCTCGTTTGACTTGACCCGCATCACCTGGAGGCTGCAGGCGGCGGCTCGGAGCCTCTGGAGGTGGGGCCGCAGGCTGCACGAAGCTGCAGGCCTCTCAGGGCCTCTGGAGGCTGGAGGCTGCAGGCTCCGGAGGCTGCAGGCAGCGGCTTGGGACCGCCGGAGGCGGGGTTGCAGGCGGCTCCCGGCTGCGGAGGCTGGAGACTGCCCGCCCAGGGACTGCGGGAGGCGGGACCGCTGGCAACGGTTATAGCTCTTACAAGAGCTGTTACAGCTCCTCCACTCCGCCGACTCTTCCGCTCCCGCAGACTCTTCCTTCTGCTCCCGCCACAACTCTCCTACCCTCCTGCTAGCCTCGCACAGCAACCTTTAGGCTGTTGGTTGAGCCCCAACCCTACACAGGTGGCCAATTGGATCTCAATTCACCCTAGTGGATATACACATGCCCCACCAATTGGACATCTCCACCTGGCCTGCCCTGCCCCTACATCAGGGGTCCACAAGCAAGTTCCTCTGGGAGGGGCAGGCCCTTACACTTAGTATAAAATACACACCAGATTTGGAAGAAATAATAAGAAAAAAAAGAAAAATAGTTCATTAATAGTTCTCATACTGAATATACAGAGAAATGACATGTTGAATATATTGGATTAATTAAAATATAGTATTTAAATTTATTAAATTTATTTTTCCAGGGCTTCTGGGTGGTTCAGTCTGGTAAGTGTCTATCTTCAGCTCAGGTCATATCTCAGGGTCCTGGGATCAGACCCCTCCCAACTTGTGTTCTCTCTCTCTCTCTCAAATAAATAAATAAATAAATAAATTCACTTTGCTTTTTAAATGTGGCTACCAGACAAATAAGACTTACATACATGATTCATGTTATATTTCTGTTTGATGGTGAGAGATGGTGTTACTAAAGTTCACAGTCCCTGGAACCTTTATGCTCTGGTTCACCAAAAACTTGAGGCAGGAAGGAAACTCACTTGTTACTTGAAATGCCAACTGGAGCCAGAAAGAAGGGGAAGAGTTCCCCGGCTACTCCCTGTCACCCCAATCTCCTATCAGGGCTGCTGACTAAGCAGGTAGTCACCTCGAAAATGTAGCCCACAGAGGTTAGTCTTCCTGCGATACAGACTTGAGTGTCACAAGGGCAAGGGATATATCTCAGAGCAAATTGATTTAGTTAGATTACAGTCAGGTCTTACTATGTCCTTTTTGTTCTTTCATTCATTCATTCACTCAACATGTATTTAGCAAGTACTGCTGATTATACAGGCCCTGCAGAATTATTGCTCTGAGTTAAGACCTTTGCTGTTCAGGTTCTTTGCTTGATTTGGTTTCAGACTCCCTCACTGCCTAGATTATAGTCCGGATACTTGTAGCTTCCCTGGTGTTTGATCAAATGAGTCATCCTGTCCTCTATTACATTCTTAACATTTTCTGATGATAAGTATTTTAACTCATTGTCTTATCTTGTTCTCTTAATTCCTAGTGACCTATCTGGGATTTTCACTTAATTCTTCATTCAGTATAATTTATAGTGCCTATACAACCCTTGGTATAACCAACTACTTCTACAGACTATCAGCTACTATAGCCATGCATAAGCTTTCTGTCTTTCTTCTTTCTTACTCACCACTTCCTCTCTGTGATATACCACCACACATGGGAACAGTGATGAAAAGAGTGTCTTCTTGACTCATGGCATGAAGAGATACCTAAAGGAGATACACAGATCTTCAGTCTAAAAGTGAATTTTCCTGGTCAAAAGCTAATATCACGAAGTATCTTCTTTAAATAAGTTTAGAGCCTAATAATCACCAAGTTCATAGAGAAATATGTGTTTTTATCATCAATAAACATTTTCTGGGCAAATAAGATATGTTTTCTAAGTATCAGAACACAAAGATGAAAAGGTGAAAAAACAAACTCCGGGAGGGTAGATATAAGAAAAGATGAATAATCCTCTTTCGCAGCCAGCGCCGGGAGTGACGGGCATCTCTCGGGACAACTGGCACAAGCGCCGCAAGACTGGGGGCAAGAGAAAGCCCTACCACAAGAAGCGGAAGTATGAGCTGGGTCGCCCGGCTGCCAACACCAAGATCGGCCCCCGCCGCATACACACAGTCCGAGTCCGGGGAGGCAATAAGAAGTACCGTGCCTTGAGGCTAGATGTGGGGAACTTCTCCCGGGGCTCTGAGTGTTGTACGCGCAAAACAAGGATTATTGACGTTGTCTACAACGCATCCAACAACGAACTGGTCCGCACCAAGACCCTGGTGAAGAATTGTATCGTGCTCATTGACAACACACCATACCGACAGTGGTACGAATCCCACTATGCACTGCCCCTGGGCCGCAAGAAGGGGGCCAAGCTGACGCCTGAGGAGGAAGAGATTTTAAACAAAAAACGATCAAAGAAAATTCAGAAGAAGTATGATGAAAGGAAAAAGAATGCCAAAATCAGCAGTCTTCTGGAGGAGCAATTTCAGCAGGGCAAGCTTCTTGCATGCCTTGCTTCACGACCAGGCCAGTGTGGCCGAGCAGATGGCTACGTCCTAGAGGGCAAGGAACTAGAGTTCTATCTGAGGAAAAATCAAAAGCCGGAAAGGCAAATAAATCTTCCTCCCACCTTTGGTCATGTAATAAAGGTGTTTATTGTTCAAAAAAAAAAAAAAAAAAAGAAAAGATGAATAATCCAAGAAGTCATGACAAGTGGCACAAATAATGAATATCCTGAGAGTTTAGGTGAAGAACTCCCTGTGTCAGGGAGTGTTTGAGAGAAGAAGGGAAACTGAGCTGGGCTTTGCAGGAAAGCAAGGATTAGATAAACAACACGAAAGAGAAAAGTTTTCCAGGAAGAGAAAACTGTATACACAGCAAGAATATACAGAAGCAGGAGTAAATTTATTCCATAATTATGGTCAGGAAACTCAAGTCCATCAAGAACAGTCTTACCCTAAGTGAGACCCTAGAGCAAACTCAAACTGAGAGAAGGACTCTGTAATATTTCTTATTAAAATTAAAGGTATGGCTAGAAAGTACAGCTCATTAGGAGGTAGAATGGGGTGCTTTCATGGTTAGTACTGTCTACACTACACTGTGGTTCAGCTACAGCTTTGTACCATAAGCTTCACGAGGGACAGAGCCTATCCTGCTCACTGTTCAGTCCTAAAGGCATGGCCCACAGTAGATGCTTAGTGATTCCATGTTGAGTGAATGAATGCCAATAAATGGTATGATAGGGGTGCCTGGGTGGCTCAGTGGGTTAAAGTCTCTGACTTCGGCTCAGGTCATAATCCCAGGGTCCTGGGATTGAGCCCCACATTGGGCTCTCTGCTCAGCGGGGAGCCTGCTTCCCCCCCATCTCTACCTGCCTCTGCGTACTTGTGATCTCTCTCTCTCTCTGTCAAATAAATAAATAAAATCTTAAAAAAAAATGGTATGATAGTGCTTGAGACCCTGGGCTGAGGAGACCCAAGGCAAACATTCATTCAATATTGATGTATTTCACAGGTGCCTGGGTGGCTCAGTGGGTTAAAGCCTCTGCCTTCAGCTCAGGTCATGATCTCAGGGCCCTGGGATGGAGCCCCGCTCTCTGCTCCTCGGAGAGCCTGCTTCCTCCTCTCTCTCTGCCTGCCTCTCTGCCGACTTGTAATCTCTGTCTGTCAAATAAATAAATAAAATCTTTAAAAAAATATATTGACATATTCCTGAATAACATTTATGGAATTAGAAATGGAGTTAGGCATTATACTTCAAGTATTAGGAGAAATCTCTTCAGAGCCTTTAGGCAGTGTGCCCCTGGACCGCAGTTATGGGGGATTTAAGAATCTTAGTGGAGAATTTGGTTAACCTGGTATGTTATTAGGAAATGATAAAATTTATAATGTAATTGTCACTACCCATGCCTTTGTAATCATTTCCTTTTTGTGTTACTGACTTAAGGCTGGTTTCATTAGGCATATCTGGATTGGATTAGAAGGTATTTTAGATTTATCCCAGAGCTAATATTTTAGAGACCAGATCCTTGCAACCCAAAGTAGCTTATCAAATTCTACCAAAACAGATACATTATCATCACAAAACCCAGAGAACCATAAAAATCATTGAAAGCCTCAGGGTAATGGCATTACATGAGGGAGGCTTTTGAACAGGTAACACTCTACTTACTTCCATACTGGGGAGTGTTGCTGTATGTCAAATACAGGCTGTGTGTTAATCCAGCACTCAACCCAGTGGAGGCCATACAGCTGTGTAGAGTGGGCATTTTTTTTTAGAATCAGCTAGAGCTGGATTCAAAGCCTGTGTTCTACTTATATTACTCTCTAAGCTAAAACAAGTGATGAGGATAAACATGGTGCTTACACCATATGATAGTCACAGGACTTCAATAAAATAATGCAAGTAAAGCCCATAGCACAGTGCCTATCACAAATAAGTGCTTGGTAAACGTTAATTCTTTCTCTAAGAATAGTAGAAGTGTGCCTAATACCCAATAGTCTTTTGTTTTCCAAAGAGGAACCCCACCCCCCCCCCCACGCATATAATCTCTTCAATTCTTTACTTACTTTGATCTTGGATTTGCCTGTGAATCATTTTTGTGTATGCCTCTTCCCCAAATGAATGCTTCTTGCCCTGACTGTAGTGCAGCCCCTGTTCTGGTTTTGTTTCATTGATGATGTTTTGGCATGTGATTCTTAATGTCTTAGCATATGACTTAAGTTTGCTTCTACTTTCTACTTCCATCCTCCTGATGCTCATAGTGAAATTCACACTAAGAGGGATGCAAACAAGCAGAAAGGAAACAAAATAACCTATATCAGATTGCTTTCTGAGAGCAGCGTTTGATGAGGGAAGAAGAAGACAAGTGAAAAGAATAGAGCACAAAATCACTGCCCCCTTGGTCTCCAATGATAAGGCAGAGTCGGGAGAGTTTCAGGGCTGGGGTGGGGATGGCGGAGTAAGATGTATAGAGCTTACTTCTGCTGCTTTATGATGCTGTCTGGGGATTGTGACAGTTAATAGTAACCTCAGTGACAGTTAGGAAGGCTTAGTCAAGAAGCCACTTAATCAGCAAATCTTGTTACTCTTAAAAATACTTCCAGTTTCTCTACTTTTGGAAATGGAAAGAAAAAGCTCTTTCTGTAGTTTCTCCAATCCTTGAAATTGTAGTTTGGGTGCAAATTTTCAAAGTAGTGTCTGCCAGAGTGCTGCTTTTATAAGCCTAAGAACCAGGCATTCAGCTTTAGAGAAGCCAGGGATTTGGAGGTAAGCCATGGTGGGCCCAAAGCCAGCTCCCAGACTTCTGATGTTTTATGGCATTTACAACTCACCACTCTCCATCAAAACCATTGCCTCAGATGAGGGGATAAGAAAAGAGTGTGGCCTTGTGAAGAGCCCTCCTATTCAGGAAATTACCCTAGGCCATTGGGATACCTGCTCTGCTATAGAAAACCCTGATGTTTGAGCATTGTTTTTTTTTTAAAGATTTTATTTATTTATTTGACAGACAGAGATCACAAGTAGGCAGAGAGGCAGGCAGAGAGAGACAGAGAGAGGAAGAAGCAGGCTCCCCGCTGAGCAGAGAGCCCAATGCAGGGCTGAATCCCAGGACCCTGAGATCATGACCTGAGCCGAAGGCAGTGGCTTAACCCACTGAGCCACCCAGGCGCCCTGAGCATTGTTTTGATTCAACATGGTAAAGACTGGAAGAAACTGATGCTAACAACGAAGTTTCTTTACACCTCAGGCATCACATATGCAAAAACATACTGTAGGGGCCTGGTTAGCCAGAGGGAGATGTTTGGTTGTAAACGTAGATTGACTCCGCCCCTCCCAGAGGAATTTACTTGCAAACCCCGGATATAGGGGCGGGCCACGCCAGATGGAGACATCCAATCAGTGGGGGGATCATATATTTACTATGGTAAATTAAAATTCAGTTGGTCACCCATATTGCTGACCTAGCATGACTGTGCAGTTTTCCCTGTTTATGGCAATCTCATTGGCCACCTATGTGTGGGCCGGGCTCAGCCACACCTCTATAAAAGTTAGTCTGTGAGGCTGGTAGGCGTGGTCATCAGGAGGGGCGTGGTCTTCAGGAAGCGGAGTCGGGGTTGTCATCGCCTCTTTGTAAGAGAGGGCCCTGACCGGTCAGTTTGATTTTGGATGCTTGGCACTGAATAAAGCTTTGCTTGACTTTCGCTTTGTGTCGGTCTTGATCCTTTGATCACGGACCCTAACAAAATAAGCCTCAAGATCCCTCCCCACCTTTCAGAGTCATTAAGACAGTTTAGGAGCAATGAGAGCTGGTTGTCTGGCAGCACTAGGCTCTGTTCATACACAGAAAGTTCTTTTCCTTTAAACACAGTCTTCCTGCAGTACCTCTGCCTAGTCCTCCTTATTCCTGGCAATATTTTACCTCCTCTTTGTTAAATATTTCAGTTTTTCTCTATGTCCAGTAACGTAGTTCAGGGCTTCCCTTCTAACACAAAATATAGTACATTAGATAGTTTTGAAGTGCCTTACAGGAAAGTTAACCATGATTAATGAGATAGAAAATGAGGTACTGCTATTTTTATATTAGTATGATCAAGGAAGATCTCTTTGATAAGGTGAGCAGATAATTGAATAAAGGATGGGACTTGGAAGTGTTGGAGAAAGATGATCTAGGGTAGAGGGAACAGCTCATGCAAAGGCTCTGAGGTGGCAGGAGAGTAAGCAGGTATTCAAGAAAAAGCAAGAAAGTCAGTATGGCTGGAGCACAGCAAATGAAAAGAATGACAGAAGTGAGGTCACAGAATATTGGGGAACCAGATCACTTAAGGTTTAAAGGCTTTTACTCTGAGAAAAACAAGAAACCATTGGAGAGTTTTAAAAGGATCACTGGCTATGTGTTGAGAATAAACTATAAGGAAACAGAAAAGGAAGAAAGAAAACTAATTAAGGAAATTATTGCAATAATTCAGGTGAGAGATGATACCTTAACCAAGGTTATAGCTATGGATATGTGTGAGAAAACTAGAACAGAAAAAGATGCTGAGAATTGGTAGGATTATGGAAATACATCTAAGGTGGAGCCAACAAGATTTCTTAAAAGGTTACTGGTACAATATGAGGAAAGAAAGTTTTTTGGCCCAAACAACTGAATAGATCAATTGCTATTGGTAGAGATGAGCCACCTGCAGGAAAATGAGAGTCGAGGAGAAAATGAGAAGTTCTGTTTCAAACACACTGACTTTAAATTTGTATTAAACATCCTTGTAGAGATTTTGAACAGGCAGAAAGAATTTCAGGTGAGAGGTCTAGAATGAACTATAGCTTTGAGCATTAGTGGCATATAACTATTTAAAGCCATGAGACCACATGAAATTGTAGATAGACACAGGACAGTGTTTAAAGAGGTCAAGTAGATGTGGAGAAGTCTCCAAAGGTGGCTGAGAAGGAGCAGCCAGTGATGTAAGGGGAGAGCGCAGAGACAGTGATGTGCCAAAACCAAATGAAGAATATATACAAGAAGAAAGGAAGTGTCCAACTTTATTGAATACTGCTGTGAGGTCAAGAAAGAGGAGGACTAAGAAATAACCAAAGTGGGGGGCGCCTGGGTGGCTCAGTGGGTTAAGCTGCTGCCTTCGGCTCAGGTCATGATCTCAGGGTCCTGAGATCGAGCCCTGCATCGGGCTCTCTGCTCAGCGGGGAGCCTGCTTCCTTCTCTCTCTCTCTCTCTGCCTGCCTCTCTGTCTGCTTGTGATCTCTCTCTGTCAAATAAATAAATAAAATCTTAAAAAAAAAAGAAATAACCAAAGTGGAAAGTTGAAAAGTGGAAGTTGACCTACAGTTGGACTTTTAATATATTTTCTCTTAAAAATTTAAAGGACCCAAGGATGTGGAGACAAGGAACCATTTATTCTGGATAAATAAAATTAAGAGTTTGGGCCACTATAAAATGAGAAAATTTTGGTGTAGTTGGGGGACATAGAAGAGAGATTGCTGAGAATTAAAGGAAAAGAAGTGTATAATTACTATTAAAATATTTGGGGGACTGCCCTCTCTTTCATAACTATGCTTAATCAACATTACAGCATTGCTTTTCTCATTGAATGCCATTTATATTACATAATTATAAAACTTAACCATGAGATCAAACGAATATGCCAAGAAGTCTCCTTTACTCCCTGATGGCTCCTGTCCTTTGCCCAACTATTTCTGAATTCTGGTTGTTCCACTATTCTTTCAAAGCCTCAGGTATCTTCTTGGGGACATTTCTGGATAGAAATATTCAGAACAGAGCAATCCTTCTCATAAAAACAACAGAGCATAAAGCTTTCAAGAAATGGAATGTGTCTGGATAATATTTCATTTGTTGTCTCATTTCTTCTGAACCATAATATGCTTCATTTCCATTTATAAGCATTGATGAGCATATAGGAAATGATTGAAAAAACTGCCACTTCTATAAGGTTTATTACTTTCTTCTTGATCGAAACATTGCTTGGACATAGTGACACTATTTGGACTTTACATGGTAAAGCTTTTTTTTTTTTAAGATTCTACAGATATTTTAAATTCAACACACTAACTACATCCTGAACTAACATCTAATTCAAGTTCCTAATTATAAAACTGTCTTTCTCTGCTTTCATTTCATTCTTTGTGATCAGGACTGGTGTCTTTATGTGTGTGCAAGGCATCTATAGCCAAGCATCTTGCACAACAGAAGCATTTGCATAATGAAACTGACTGATTGGGAAAAACAATACTAAAATTTTTGTCTTAGTCTTGAATTATGAGAAAATCTTGAATTATTAGAAAATATTAAAAATTTTGTCTAAGTCTTTAATAATTAGAAAGATTATTGGAGTGTTTAACAAGAATTTGAACACATCAATGAACAGAAGTATAGACGGGTCTTGCCGTTCAATTTCCTCTTAGTGCTTTAAGTCATTTTCTTATATTTTTCCCCAAGAAACTTACTTATAACTTTTAGTTTAATTGAGGCAGAGATTGTTTTTTGGCTAAGATGAAAAAATAAACAACATTCACAATATGAGTTTATATATGGAAGTATCTTAAGAAAATGTATGTGCTCATATTCGTGTACTAAGATAGAAGATGCTCAAAATTAGGAACCCAAATTACCAAACTGAGCACCGGAAGTTACTTTGGCAGGAAGCCATTCAGGCAAAATGAAAGTTGACAAAATGATAGGAGTTAGGAGAAGAATAAACAGGATAAATGGCATTCTATAGTTGCCTTTTAGAGGCAGCCATTTTGATGTGTGGAAAACACAATACCCAAACAAACTAAATTAAAATTTCAACTCCTTTTAATATTGAGAAATTATGTGTGAAATAATCATTCTCATTCCATTGCCTGGCAAAGAAATCAGTAAGACATGAGCTAAGAGTTGGGGTAGAAGGGAGGGTAAAGATGGGTAGACACCCAGACACCTGGCAGACAAACTACAGATAATCAAGAGGCATGTATTCACCAAACTCATTTTTTAAAAAGGCCATAAACCATTCTTTTTTTTTTAACATCTTAATTTAATTGTATTTTTTTCAGTGTTTCAAGATTCATTTTTGCACCACACCCAGTGCTCCATGCAATACATGCCCTCCGTAATATCCACCACAGGGCTCACCCATCCCCCCAACTGCTCCCCCTCCAAAAACCTCAGTTGGATTCTCAGAGTCCACAGTCTCTCGTGTTTCATCTCCCCTTCCAATTTACCCCAATTCACTTTTACTTTCCTTCTCCTAATGGCCTCTGTGTTATTCCTTATGCTCCACAAGTAAGTGAAACCGTGTGATAGTTGACTCCTTCTGCTTGACTTATTTCAGTCAGCATTATCTCCAGTCCTGTCCATGTTGATATAAAAGTTGGGTATTCATCTTTTCTGATGGCTGGGTAATATTCCATTATATATATGGACCATATCTTCTTTATCCATTTGTCTGTTGAAGGGCATCTTGTCTCTTTCCACAGTTTGGTGATTGTGTCCATTGCTTCTGTGAACCTTGGGGTACAGATGGCCCTTCTTTTCACTACATCTGTATCTTTGGGGTCAATACCCAGTAGTGCAATTGCAGGGTCATAGAGTAGCCCCATTTTTAATTTTTTGAGGAATCTTTACACTGTTTTCCAAAGTGGATGCCCCAGCTTGCATTCCCACCAACAGTGTAAGACGGTTCCCCTTTCTCCACATCCTTTCCAATGCTTGTTGTTTACTGTCTTGTTAATTTTGGCCATTGTAACTGGTGTAAGGTGGTATCTCAATGAGGTTTTGATTTGAATTTCCCTGGTGGCTAATAATGATATCCAGATATGGACCCTCAATTGTATGGTCAAATAATATTTGACAAAGCAGGAAAAAATATACAGTGGAAAAAAGACAATCTCTTCAATAAATGGTGCTGGGTAAATTGGACAGCTATGTGTAGAAGAATGAAACTTGACCATTCTATCACACCATACACAAAGATAAACTTAAAATGCATAAAAGACCTCAATTTGAGGCAGGAATCTATCAAAATCCTAGAGGAGAACATAGGCAATAACCTCTTAGACATTGGCCACAGCAACTTCTTTCAAGACATGTCTCCAAAGGCAAAGGAAACAAAAGTGAAAATGAACTTTTGGGACTTCATCAAAATCCAAAGCTTTCTCACAGCAAAGGAAACAGTGAGCAAAACAAAGAGGCAATCCACGGAATGGGAGAAGATATTCACAAATGACACTTCAGAAAAAGGGCTGCTATCCAAGATCTATAAATAACTCCTTAAACTCAACACCCAAAAAGTGGATAATCAAGTCCAAAAATGGGCAGAAGACATGAACAGACACTTGTCCAAAGAAGACATACAGATGGCTAACAGACACATGAAAAAATGTTCATCATCATTAGCCATCAGGGAAATTCAAATCAAAACCACCAATCATTCTTAACTAAAGCAACTATCCATTCTCTAAGAATTTACATGAATGAGTGGTCCAAGTGTCTGATTTCTCTTTTAAAGCTATAGCCATACTAATTTACTTTAAATCAATACATAGAACCTCTGCTTAATCATGATAGCTGGTTTTTAAAATTTAAAAATCAATATAGGCATAAATCCTTTTTGTGGGCTACCTGGGAAGCCTAGGGGAAAAAATTTTGGAAAGAGAGGAAAGTTTGGCAGTAATTTGACCCACTAATATTAACTTAGATCTCCATAGGGAGTCCTTCATTATATACTTAATGATTTTCTCAGTACTCAATAAAATACATATATAAATATCCTTAAAATGAGAGTCTCCTAAGATTTCCTGGAGTTAATGTGTTCTATTTCTTGGTAATTAAAAAAGACGGGGAAGGTTGTATATTAAATTAACATATTTTGACTCAGTTGTGCCAAATAGTGATCTTGTTAAATGTGTTTAAAAGCCTGTCTAGTCAAAAGAGTCTTGAGAAAATGTCTCCACAAAGTTTTCTTGTTTCAACAAAAATCTTATGGATAGGAATTGATTTGGATTTATAGAATGTGGAGAATTTTATTCTTTTCATTATGAGAATGAT
This sequence comes from Mustela nigripes, assembly GCF_022355385.1. Classification (NCBI taxonomy): domain Eukaryota; kingdom Metazoa; phylum Chordata; class Mammalia; order Carnivora; family Mustelidae; genus Mustela; species Mustela nigripes. Next base: position 67,685,404 of record NC_081569.1, read on the forward strand.
AGATGGAAAGTTTTCTTCATTGCTTGGAAGGATGTATGATTGTGCCTTTTAGAGACCACCAGACCAATTTCTTATTTCCTACTACAATAAAATATCAGAGACCCAGAATTCTTGAGAAATGGTAAAATCTGGTGAGTGCTCTATTTTATTTTTCTGATGTTTAAGAATTTTTTTCTGTGCATGGTTGTTTGAACAATCATGTTAGAAGAAGTGGGTATAAAGAAAACATTATAAAATATATTATTCCTTTCTTCTGAGTTAGTTGAATGCTATTAATTTAATAATTTTTTTTTTATTATCTTTTTGCTACATTTGCAACACTGGATAAAGAACTATATGTTTTTGCCTTCAAAAAGGTCACTATTTAATGGAAGGAGAGAGGGATGTGCATGCAATTATATATTAATCAAAATAGGCTAACTGCTATAACAATATTAATGTTCAAAGGTTTAACACAACAAGAGTTTCTTTCTTGGTTATATTGCTGTCCACTGTGGCTATGCACTGTGGCTATGCACAGTCCATTCAGGCTCCTTCCATCTGGTGTCTGTGTCATCTTTTTGGTCCTCAGAGAGCTCCACTGATTTTCTATATCTGTCTAGTGGGCCAGGAAAAAAAATAACATGGAGAATTACAAGGGAGGTTTCATGCGCCAGATCTGGGGAGCCATCTTTACACATTCCATTGGTCAGAACTCAGTCATATGGCTGTGTCAAATCTAAATGTTTTATCCACTTCAGAGGGCTTTAAAGATATTTAAAATACATACATCTATCTATTGATCTATCTATCTATCATCTATCTATCTATATCTCCATATATGTGTAAGTTTGTTTCTGGGCCTTCTATTATGATACATTCAATTATTTATCTCTGTATTATAAGTCTGTTATTTGTTAAGTAGAGATTCCTCATTATTTTGTTCTCATTTTGCAAAACAGCCCTGGCAATTATCTCCTGTTTGTGCTTTTCCATCAGAATTTTATTTTATTTTAAGATATTATTTATTTATTTGACAGAGATCACAAGTAGGCAGAGAGGCAGGCAGAGGGAGAGGGGAAAGCAGGCTCCCCGCTGAGCAGAGAGCCCGATGGAAGGCTCGATCCCAGGACCCTGGGATCGTGACCTGAGCCAAAGGCAGAGACTTTAACCCACTGAGCCACCCAGGTACCCCACCATCAGAATTTTAAATCACCTTATGAAAGTTTCATGAAAGAGCTTGTACCACAAAAATTTTTTTTCAATTGCATTTGATTATGACTTTATTAGAATTAAATTTTTTTAGAATTAAATTTTTATGTGATTACCCCAGACTTTATTACATTGTAGTTGCTCAATAAACACTATTTATTGACTAAATAAAAGAAAGACGACAATTCAAACTTGAGGACAATGTGCCCATTCTAAGTTTTCAGAATATATATTCAGAATTGCAAACTAATTTGAAGACTGAGCAGCACAAAACTGAAAATTTAACTGTTGCTGACTCTCTGTCATGCAATCCACTGATGATACTCATTTTTCAGGACACTGGACTTACTCAGCTATTTAAACATGATAACATATGTAAAGTGCCTAGCACATCAGTCAATCTTGTTATGGTAACAACAGAGGGTATGATTGAATAAATGGTAATTCCCTCTTGCTATTCCACTTTTTAGCAAACCTCATTAAATCCCCATGCAAAAATTAAAAAAAAAAAACAGCCTGGGGAAATAAAACATAAACATTGATATTTTATTTGTGACTTTTAGAAAACGATGTAATGCTTTCAGTTTATTACTGCTTTATTTATGTAATATTTTTATATAATACTTTTAAGTTTATTACTACAAAATCAATTAATTGGAGTGCCAACAAGCTACAGCTACTATTTTTGCTTGATTGCTTACTGAAGTTTAATAGCAGAATATGTAAACTTAAAAGTTATTTTATAAAACACAAGATTATCTTCTAAATATCTACAAAATTTAATATAGCTCTATAGTGGTATGCTTTTTCTGAAAGGTAAATGACTACTGATATAAGTTGATGAGTAAATCTTAGTATTACACAAAAAATAGCTGTGACACAAAGATTTTCCAAGAAAAGAAACAAATGCCAACTAGTTTGCTTACCTATATAAAAACACTCTAGTTGAATGACACAATCCCAGTGTTGCAAGTTGCCTTGATAAGATTCATTACTATTTCCTTCCTCTCTCCCTACCTCCCTTCCCAACAATGACTCTGTTTCTAATCAGGAAGAACAAAGTTCATGGCTGAAAGCCAGTTTGGAAATCCAGATGGGTAGCAGGAAACCATAGGTTTGATTTTTCTGTTTACAGGCCCAAATAAAGAGGTTGACATGTTCTCTCAAATTGACAGGGTTGGTCATTAATGGTTCATTCTTTCCCTGAACCTGTAGACAGATGTGAAGGATAAGGAGACTCAGCACAGATGTATTATGATACAGTAACATTACAAGTGGTGAGACAGATGTGAGCAGGTCCCAAGCTCTTGTCAGGAAATGGTAAACAACACCTTTCAAGGTGTCTATGAAAAAAAAAATTCCCAACTTCAACTTCTGACTTGACTTTACCACCAATCTACTATCATACTATCTCACGTAAAAGAAAATGACATAGATCTTGTGCTCATAAACACATGTGGGTCTTCTAGAATATAGAGCAGTCAATTTGGAGTTTTAGAAAATTAGCAGAGGATAGCTCTGAAATAAGAGTCATTCATAAAACTGTCTTGAACACTAGAAACAAATAAAAAACACAAGTACTACTTACCAGGTAGCACTTTGAGTTCTCTCTTATGCTGAACCTTGAATATAATAGGAATGTGCCACAGCTGGAGAGCAGAACCATTCTCTGTCTCCTTGTTACCCAGAAATTAATGGCACACCCTTGTGTTCCACAAGGGCATGGGGTGGAGGAATGGGTTCAGACTCCTGTGTCAGGCAGTTTGAGTTGGACCCCAACTGTTACTTATCAGCCATGTCCTCAGCCCAGGCCCTTGGAATCAGTCCTTCTGTCTGAAATAAGGAAATAAAACACTGATCAGATTGCTGTGAGGATAAAATCAATGAAGTAGCTCCTGTTAGAAAAGGCCTCCATATCTCACATTACTCACCATGGACTCTAAAGTACCTAAAATCCCTGCAATGCTCATGACTGTGAGATAAGGCAGGGGTGATGCAGTAAAAATGGGAATGTATTGGGTGATGGTGGTAGGAGTGAATGGCATTTTTATTTCGATTTTTTTAATGAAATATTTTTATTGCATGTATTTAAGAGAAATTTGAATCACATATGCATTTCTCATTTGTTTTAATACTTTGATCCATTATTTCACATGTCATCACCTGTCCAGGAGTATCAAATTTTCTCTGCCCATCCAGACATTTAGTAAAGAAAGTCAGTCATTTGCTTCCCCTGTCAGTTGTCTTTTCCTCCTTTACAATGTAAAATTCTACTTATTGTGTTTTGGGGGGGGGGAATGAAAAATGGATGTTTTAGCTGGTTTTAATATAATATTAGCAAACTATGTGTTTAAGATCATGTGGTAACTTGAAGATGTACTTTTGATTCAAGTTGTACAGCATAATTTTAAAGTTTTTTGGTAAAATGCAATAATAATATAATTATATTTAATATTTCTTGAATTACCAAGTTCAGTTTTGCATGTAGAATTTAAGTGTACTAAAATTGAACGTATTTATTTCTTTATCCTTCAAAAATTTTTATTTTACATCTACTATGTGTACAGCCTTATGCGACATTAAACAGTTGTTCTAAATGTGTCTGTATTCAAGGAATTTATGCCATAATAGTTAGGATTTAATATATGGAGATTTCAAATGCAAAATAGTATGTGCAGTTGGTATGAGCTTCCATCTTTTCCAATTCAAAGGTGCCTTCTGAAGGTGATGATATACCAACAAGTGATTATAATGCAGACACACAATCACACCATTTATAACTAGATATACAGCATACACAAAAATTCCCTTTAACGTCATAGGGTGATGTTAAACTCTTTAACATAAAAATTTATTTTCCTCAAGGCATTATCTATTTTCTATATCACAAACCTCTCCCAATTTCTTCCCCCAATTCTCCCTAAATGTGGAGTTATTCAAACTAAATGGGTGCCCCTGTAATTAATACAATTTTTATATTGCACGTGGGTTGTTTTTTTATAATGCTTTACTGTAAAGTGGAGGGGGTAGGGAGGGAAAGGCTTACTGCTGAGGCAACATTGAACGGACAAGAACAGTTTCAGCCTTTACTGAGATTTTAGCTCTGCTTGAATAAACTCTTACTAGATTCTTAGATTACCTCATTCATTACTCTGAAAAGTTCTCATCCTTATGTTTTCCATTTCTTTGGAAACCAGAGATTTGTTCTTCTGCATTCACTGACTTTACACATTCTGTTTCAACAATGTAACATGGATTTCTTTCCCTCTTCTAGGACAATAGAAATATTTTTCTTCTGAACATTTCCAACCATTTAACATTCTACAAACATTTGCATGTGTCCTTCCAGATATTCAACTGGAGTATAACCAAAACCTAATGCATAGTTTACAGTTAGATTAACACCAAGATAAGACTTACAACACATGGCCTAATCAGTATATAGCACTATAGATGGACTGACTTGGGAAGTCATCTATGTTTTACAACCACTCTTTAGCACTCTTTTTCTTATCTTCCTTATTCCTTGTCAGAAATAAAGATGCATGGTTCCTTTACTTTACTCAATGTTTTTCTTTTTTAAAAATTTAATTTAATTTTATTCTTTCAGTGTTCCAAGATTCATTGTTTATGTACCACACCCAGTTCTCCATGCAATATGTGCCCTTCTTAATACCCACAACCAGGCTCGCCCAACCCCCCACCCCCCTCCCCTCCAAAACCCTCAGTTTGTTTCTCAAAGTTCACAGTCTCTCATGGGTTATCTCCCCCTCCAATTTCCCCCAGCTCACTTCTCCTCTCCATCTCCCAGAGTCTTCCATGTTATTCCTTATGCTCCACAAGTAAGTGAAACCATATGATAATTGACTCTATCTGCTTGACTTATTCACTCAGCATAATCTCTTCCAGTCCCATCCATGTTGATAGAAAAGTTGGGTATTCATCCTTTCTTTTTTTTTTTTTTTTAAGATTTTATTTATTTATTTGACAGAGAGATTACAAGTAGGCAGAGAGGCAGGCAGAGAGAGAGAGGAGGAAGCAGGCTCCCTGCTGAGCAGAGAGCCCAACACGGGACTCGATCCCAGGACCCTGAGATCATGACCTGAGCCAAGGCAGCAGCTTAACCCACTGAGCCACCCAGGCGCCCGGGTATTCATCCTTTCTGATGGAGGCATAATACTCCATTGTATATGTGGACCATATCTTCTTTATCCATTCGTCCATTGAAGGGCATTTTGGTTCTTTCCACAGTTTGGCAACTGTGGCCATTGCTGCTATGAACATTGGGGTACAGGTGGCCCTTCTTTTCACTACATCTGTGACTTTGGGGTAAATACCCAGGAGTTGCAGGGTCCCAATTACAGGGTCATAGGGAAGCTCTATTTTTAATTTCTTAAGGCATCTCCACACTGTTCAAAGTGGCTGCACCAACTTGCATTCCCACTAAGAGTGTAAGAGGGTTCCTCTTTCTCTACATCTTCTCCAACACTTGTTGTTTACTGCCTTGTTAATTTTTGCCATTCTAACTGGTGTAAGGTGGTATCTCAGTGTGGTTTTGATTTGAATCTCCCTGATGGCTAAAGATGAGGAACATTTTTTTTTTCTAATGTGTCTGTTAGCCATTTGTATGTCTTCTTTGGACAGGTGTCTGCTCATGTCTTCTGCCCATTTTTTAATATGATTATCTGTTTTGTGTGTGTTGAATTTGAGGAGTTCTTTATAGATCCCGGATATCAGCCCTTTGTCTGTAGTGTCATTTGTGAATATCTTCTCCCATTCCGTGGATTGCCACTTTGTTCTGTTGACTGTTTCCTTTGCTGTGTGAAAGCTTTTGATCTTGATGAAGTCCCAAAAGTTCATTTTCATTTTTGTTTCCTTTGCCTTTAGAGACATGTCTTGAAAGAAGTTGCTGTGGATGATGTTGAAGAGGTTACTGCCTATGTTCTCCTCTAGGATTTTGATAGATTCCTGCCTCACATTGAGGTCTTTCATCCATTTTAAGTTTATTTTTGTGTATGGTGTGAGAGAATGGTCGAGTTTCATTCTTCTACACATAGCTGTCCAATTTACCCAGTACCATTTATTGAAGAGACTGTCTTTTTTCCACTGTATATTTTTTCCTGCTTTGTCAAAGATTATTTGACCATAGAGTTGTGGGTCTGTATCTGGGCTCTCTACTCTGTTCCACCAGTCTATGTGTCTGTTTTTGTGCCAGTATCAACCTGTCTTGGTAATCACAGCTTTGTAATAAAGCTTGAAATCAGGCAACATGATGCCCCCAGTTTTGTTTTTCTTTTTCAACATCTCCTTAGCAATTCAGAGTCTCTTTTGGATTAACATCTTGGTCTTCAGTTACTTTTGCAAACTAGTTAGTTAATCTGTGACTATGTAGGGAATTCATAGACAGGAACACCATGTACAAAAACTTGGAATATAAAAGGGCATTTAGAAGTTCATCAGAGGGCTGGCCTGGGAGGGATATAGTGGTCACACGGCAGCCCTTGGATAAGTAAATATGAGAGTCCTTAGGGTTAGAAAAGAGTAGTAAAGCAAAGTGGAGTTGGGGGAGCGGAATGGGAGACTGTACATTGAAACATTTGGAGCTGGAGCCATCCTTGATTCCCCTCTCATACCTAAAGCCAAATCATCAGCCAATTCTACTTCCAAGGTTTTTCCAGGATGCAACCAGTTTTCACCACCTCCATAGATACCTGGTCTCCACCACCTTCTTACATCCTATTTATCACATCCTAGCTTCCCACTTGTGCTTCGCATACTCTTCTCTCCTGCTGTCTGCTCTCTGAGTGTGTCTTTTAAAACAAAATGTCAGGTCCTATCACTCCTTGCTCAGAACTGTCTAATGGTTTCCCATGTCACAAAAGAATAGTAATAATTCCAAATCCTTTCTATGGTCTGCTTTCCTGGACCCATGCATTCTAGCTCCCACCAACCTTCCGACTCTCCTCCTTTACCTACTGTGCCCCAGATGCATGGACCTTCTTACTGTAACTTAAACACACTCCAGCCTCAGGACATTTGCACATTTCCTTCCCTTTCTTTGGAACTTTCTACTTTCAGGAATCTACAGTACTCACTCCTTTGGTTTATTCAGGTCTAAACTCAAATATCACTTTTTTCATCTCTAAGACCCTTCTGGACCACCCTGTTGAATGTGGCACCATGTACCCCATTATCCCCTATCCCCCAATGTTGGTCTTGTATTTGACCAACACTGCACAATGACAGCACACCATTGGATTTGCAGAGATGTACAACCACCTCACAAGAGCATGAGCTGCCACACTTGTAAGAATCTGAAGCCCTCCCTTTGAGTTGCTCTAATCTGCCCTCAGAGTGCCAGGAACTAGGCTTTGTGGACTTCAAATGTCTCTGCTATGAAACCCATCCAGCAAAGCAAGGGCCAGGAACATAGCCAGTTATGAGAAATCCTAAATATCAAATACACCAGGAATACATGCAATGCATTTATTTCACCCTTCTAGAAGCTTTTTCCTAGAAGCCTACCTACAAGAACACCTTAAAATACAGAAACACATGTGTGCTCAAAAAGAATGAGTATTCTATTGTTTTTGGGTGGAATGTTGTATATATATCTATGAGGTCCCTCTGATCCAGTGAGTAATAAAAAAATTTATACATACTAAGTAAATAAATAAATAAATAAATAGAAACATTTCTAAGCAATCTCACAAAAACTTTAAATTTTTTCCCCTGGAAAATAACAAAATAGTCTCTCAAGAGCCATGATCTGTGCTGCAGAGAAATCTCAGTGGGAGTTAGGTCTCAATGATGGCTGGTTGCTGTCGGGTCGACCAGAACATCTCTGAGGGTAGTGAATGCTGTGGTGTGGAAACCAGTGACTGCTGCATACTCATTCTCCCAGGGCTGGGAATGTTGCCTGTGATGGCTCACGCCAGGTTCCTCTCTGGGTCTCGCCCTTAGTGAAAAGGAGCTGTCTTACCCAAAGACATTCCCTACCTAGAGGCAGTCTACATCTGTGACTCATCGATATGGAGATAAAAGGCATGGTGTATATACTTCAGTTTGAAATAACTCTGAAAGGTTTTCCCAGCTTCAGAGCACCTTGTGCGACCGGCTGCAGCCCTTCTTGCAACTGATCCACCAAGCCTTGCTTGCTTCACTCCCTCACAGGGAGTGTGTCCCTAAGTGTGCCTCCCACTTAACTTCCTGCATTCAGATCTCCATTTCAGAGTTTGTTTCCCACAGGACCCAACCTAAGACACTGACACAATTCAATCTAATTATTGCCATGGACAGAAGAACCAACCTGCACCATCTGGGGTCAGGTTATTGGCATTGGAACTGATTCAGGACCTTCCTGGAACTGTTCGTGTAAGGAGAATGAGACCACAGAGTTCAAACTTTCTGCCTGGGATTCAGAATAGAGCAGTCTTTGGAGCATCAGAAAAAGTTCTAGCTGACCAGCTCTAAGTGGAAGAGTGGCTGGAAGTGAGACACATATGTTTGTTCTCACTGCGTGCTTCAGAGGCCTTGCAGGTGTAGAGGGCTCACGTTCTCTCCCCACCAACCCTACCCCGCTTGTGAGGTTCCTATTAAAACGGCAAGGTGCTTAAACCTGCTTGCATCCTCCTGATCTGTATCCCTGCATTCTCTGCCAGGGAACTGTAGCACTACAGGATATGTGAGGTCGAAGGAACTCAACCCTGCAGTGTTTTTTGCTGTTGTTGTCTCACAAGACAGCATTCAAGGGGGCCGCAGTCTTATCTGAAACTTAGAGGTCCTCTTGCAAATTCATGTGGATGTTGGAAGAATTTATTTCCTTATATCTGTCGAGCTCAAGATGACTAGATTCTTCAGGGCCAAAAGGGAAAAGAGAACCTCTGCTGTCTGGAGTCCGTAAGCTTAGGAGAAGAATAAGCCCTCTTTTAAAGGACTACCTGATTATGGTATGCCCATCCAGGATAATATCCTTTTGATTAACTTAAAGTCAAGCTGATTAGGATCCTTACTTTCACCTGCAAAATCCTTTCATAACACAACACGATCACCAGAGAGAGATCATGTGATCGTTGCCCTCTCCTGTTAAAAGCTAGATGCAGGTCCTGCCCACACTCTGAGGAAGGAGGTTTGGTAAAGGCATAGATACCAGGAAGCAGTGATTACAGGGGTCATCTTAGAAGGTTGCTACCAGAGGGAGATTCTTAGAGGAAGAATAAAAGCCAACTAAGCTTAATTCAAGATAAGGAAATGAAGTCTGAAAATGGTAAGAAACTTACTCACGGGTTGTATCATGGCTGAACCAGGTTTCTAATTAGGAGTGCCTGAAGTTAGGGCTTATTCATTTAACCTCTTTGTCCTAAATCATATATTTGAAAAACAAATGAAGACTGTTGTGAGGTTTACTGGTAAGAAACCTGGACAGAAAGACCTGTTTTCTCTTCCAAATTTGTCATCTAACTAGCCAGGTATAATCTGTGGTAGCTACTTAACTCTGTGTCTCATTCTTTCTTCCCTACCTGCTTTTTGTGAGGATTACTGAAAAGAACAAAACACCACAAACAGCAGGTACCCATACATGCTCATTAAACTAAAATGAAAGGTAGCAATTTTAAGTAGAAGGAGCTTGACCAATTGAGCTGCTTCCTTATTCTTCCAAGTTTGGTCTAGAATGTTATGAGAATTGGTGAGATTAGAGGAAGGACAAGGATCCTAGAAAGTGACAGTGAATGTTCCTGAGACACCAGTGCCCCCTCTGACAGTCTCCTGAAAGCCAGAGGCACATTGGAGCAATTCTGAGCAGCACAGTTTTAGGATCAGATTTCTAGTTCAGAAAATTTTCTCTGATGGTGGAGTGAAAAAGGAGACCAAATAGGAAGCCGCTACAGAATTTTGGGTGAGAGATAATGTTAACCTGAATCAAGGAGGCAAAAGGGGGGCTGGAGAGGAAGAGGAAAGCCTCTGTAGATACAGAGCCTATAGGATTTTGTCATTTATGGATGAAGATAAATAAGGAGCCTAAACAAAGTCTAAAATAATTGAAGAGCTAGGAATAAAAGCAGCAAGATTCCTATGAGAAGAGGAAAATGCCCTTTCTGGTCACCATCTATCTCTCAGAGTCAGGGCAAAAAGGATTTATCAGAGCTCTAATAGCAGGTGAGGTGAATAAAAGCACCTCTAAGGCTGGGTTCCTTTGCTCACATTAGTCTGAAACCCTGGGATTGGCAGAAGCATCACCTGGGAAGTTGCTAGAACTTGTTCCACCCCAGACCTATTGAATCAGAAACTAGGCATAGGGCCCAACAATCTGTTTTATCAAGTCCTCCTGGTGATTTCTATGCACATTATAAAGTTTGTGCACTTTTCTAGAATTATGGTTCTGAAAATACATCCATTCATAAAACCTTTGCACTGTTAGACCAGGGGCATCTGAAATGGGCCAGGACTCAACTGGCTAGACATGTTGGCTAGGCATGTGAGAATGTAATGAGAAAAATGCTTACCTTTCACCTCCACCTGAGGATGCTAAATGAAACCTTCCAAATTCTTGAGAGAAAGATGCCTCTGACTCCTATCATGTTTTCCTTTAAGTCTTGCTCAAAAGAAAACCTTTTCTTATCTACAAAGATTTATTAGAGGGGAGGGAGGGGGGAGAGGGAAGAAGAAGGGGGGAGAGGGAGAGGGATGGGAGGGGAGGGGGGAAGGTAGAATGGAGAGCAGAGAGAGGGGGAGAGGAAGAGAAGGGAGAGAGAGAAAGGGGGAGATAGAGGAGGGAGAGAGAGAGGAGGAAGGGGGGAGAGAAGGAAGAGAAGGGGGGAGGGTGGAGAGAGGGAAAGAGAAGGGGGAGGAAGACAGAGAAAGGAGGGAGAGGGAAAGAGAGAAGGGGGAAATAGAGAAGGGGGGAGAGGGAGAGACAGAAAGGGGAAGAGAGAGAAGGGGGGAGAGAGAGAGGAGGGGGAGGGAGGGAGAGAAAGGGGGAGAGTTGAGCTAATGGCATATCCAGTATTTTAATTTTTATGTTTTTTTCATGTCCCAGAATTTTTGGCCCTATAGATTTAGTTGTGGCAAGAGGGAACCTATTCATCTGAACCTATTACTGAAGGAAGATTTTCAGAATTGTGTTGATCCTACAGCAAGGCAAAACCAGTCAAACTCCTATGCTCTGAAAAGGTTCTGTGAACATTTTTATCTTCTCTAAAGCTAGCATTTGGGGACTGGGGGCATTAAATTTCCATTGACAGAGATTTGAAGTATTCAAAGGTGGCAGGTACTCCAAACTTCAAAGTGGTTCTAGGGGAAGGTTTTACAGTCTTCCATATGTCTTTGAGACAGAGAGAAAAAGCCATCTCTCTGAAGGAGCATCTCAGTCCCACTATTCTTTAACACCTTAACTTCATCTTAAAATTAGGGCATTGAATAAGTTAGGGTGTTTTTCTTGTTGTTGTTGTTGTTTTTATTTTTTTTTATTTTTTATTTTTTATAAACATATATTTTTTTTCCCCAGGGATACAGGTCTGTGAATCACCAGGTTTACACACTTCACAGCACTCACCAAAGCACATACCCTCCCCAATGTCCATAATCCCACCCCCTTCTCCCAACCCCCTCCCCCCAGCAACCCTCAGTTTGTTTTGTGAAATTAAGAGTCACTTATGGTTTGCGTCCCTCCCAATCCCATCTTGTTTCATTGATTCTTCTCCTACCCACT
>NC_081569.1:67702302-67742531 GCF_022355385.1 Mustela nigripes
AAAGAAAAAAAAAAGAAAGAAGGAAAAGAAAAGAATTTAAAAAATCGAATAAAGAAAAATATAAAAAAGAAAAAAATATATATTAGATAAACTAGTTAAAAAAGTTAAAAAAGAGAAGGATAAAAGTTAAAAAAAAATAATTTTTACCAGAAGGCGAGAAAAAAAAAATGAAAAAGAAAAAAATTAAATTAACTGCATGACTAAAAAAAAATTACAGGGATAATGCCATGAGTTTTTTGCTTTGCTTTCTCCTCCTCTGGAATTCTGCTGCTCTCCTTGGTATTGAAACAGCACTCCTTGGTAGGTGAACTTGGTCTTTGCTTGATTTCTTGTTGATCTTCTAGGGGAGGGGCCTGTTGTAGTGATTCTCAAGTGTCTTTGCCCCAGGTGGAATTGCACCACCCTTATCAGGGGCCGGGCCGAGTAATCCGCTCAGGTTTGCTTTCAGGAGCTTTTGTTCCCTGAGCGCTTTCCATAGAGTCCCAGAGGATGGGAATACAAATGGCGGCCTCCTGGTCTCCGGCCCGGAGGAGCCGAGAGCCCGGGGCCCCACTCCTCCGTGCGCCCTCAGAGAATATCGCCCAGTTACTCCAGTCTGCCTGACCTCCGGCCGCGCTCTGAGCTCACCGAGCCTGCGGCTGGTTCAAGGTAACCCCGAGCTGCGAGATTACTGTCCGCTCTGTCTCTGTAGCTGGCTTTCCCGTTCCAATACACGCAAGCTCTGCGACACTCAGACACCCCGATCCTTCTGTGACCCTGCGGGACCTGAGGCCATGCTGACCCCACGTGGGGTTCACCCCGGTTTAGCCTCTGGAGCGATGTCCCTCAGCGGAACAGACTTTTAAAAGTCCTGATTTTGTGCTCCGTTGCTCCGCCACTTGCCGGGAGCCCGCCCCTCCCTCCAGGGTCTATCTTCCAGTCACTTTGGATTCAAGTCTCCGCCAGTCCTACCTTTCAGAAAGTGGTTGTTTTTCTGTTTCCAGAATTGCTGTTCTTCTCTTCGATCTGCCGATGGATTTGCAGGTGTTTGCAATCTTTAGTTAAGCTATCTAGCTGATCTCCTGCTAGCTGAAGTAGTCTCAGCCTGCTACTTCTCCACCATCTTGACTCCCCCCCCCCCTTTTTTTTAAAATACAGTTGTTGCCCGGAGATTCTATAGCTGTGTGTTCCTTTCCCACAAAATTATTTCCTTGAGTTTTAATGTTTCTTTCACTCTTTATCCACTTGAAAAGCTACTTCGAGCAAGACTTAAAAGCAAATGGAATATGAGTCAGAGGCCTCTTCTTTCTCTAGAGAATTTGGGAGGCTTTACTTGGCAACTTCAGGTGGAGAAGAAAGGTGAGCCATTTCCCATCTCCAAAGTCTAGCCAACTCTACTTCAACTTGAGTCCTTGCCCATTTTAGAGAGGATTGTAAATCTGTTTTGTCCAAATACCCAGAGGTTTTATGAATGGATGCATTTTCAGAACCAAACAAAGTAACAAAAGTAAAACACACAGAACTTCCTGGGGGGTGGAGGGGGAAAGACTCTGAACTGTTTTCTTGATTTTGGCTGCTATGACCCCCTTTTATTACATCTTGAACCAAAGTATTAATTCTTGAACTAAAACGCACTTCCTTGTTTATCTCCTCACACAAATGCTTGTGTAATTTTGTCTTGCACGTAATCTTTCCCTGCAATTTTTATAGTAACTGAAAGTAATTTCCAGAATTATTTTGAAAGTCAAATGATGCCTCACGACATTTCTATGAGAAATATTTGAAGAGGAGTTAGAATAATTGTTTTCAAACAAGATTAAAGGCAAAGAAGGATGAGGCAATCGATTGAGACTACCCAGTGAATTATTATTTGTTTTAGATTAGAATTTAGTTCATTCAGTAAATACTCAATAATATTCCCATTATCAAGCTAGTTTTTTTTTAAAGATTTTATTTTCTTATTTGACAGAGATCACAAGTAGGTAGAGAGGCAGGCAGAGAGGGCTCAGGAAGCAGGCTCCCCACCGAGCAGAGAGCCCAATGTGATGTGGGGCTCAATCCCAGGACCCTGAGATCATAACCTGGGCCGAAGGCAAAGGCTTAACCAGGTGCCTTCAATCTAGTTGCTCTTATAGTCGAATATATTTCTTGTGTTTTTGTCTTATATACCATGTACCATCTTTTTTTTTTTTTTTTTAAACAAGCAGAATAATTTTGTTGTCTCACAGAAGTCTGAGATCAAGACATTGGTAGAGTTGGTTCCTTCTGAGAGTTGTTTGACTGTTCCAGGCTTCTCCCCAAATTCTGGTGGTTTGCTGGTAATTTTGACATCACCTTACTTGTAGAAGCGTCACCTCCTTCTCTGCCTTGTTATTCTTATAGCATTCTCTCTATGTGAGTGTCTGTCTCCAAATTTCCTCTTTTTTAAGAACACCAGTCATACTGGATTAGGACCCACCCTAATTACCTCGTTTTAACTTGGTTACTTCTGTAAAAACTCTGTCTCCAAATAAGGTCATATTCTGAGGTACCAGGGTTAGGACTTCAATATTCAAATTTTGGAGAGGTGTGAGGAGAAAAGCCCAACCCAAATACCATGTAGTATAAGAGCAAAAATATGTATTTCTTATTAATTTAAAGATATTTACAGAGCATACATTACATGCAAATCCCTATACTAATATGCTTTATATAAGGATAATTTTGCCCTAATATTTTCCCACTCTCCCCAACATATATTCCAAACTCACACAATCACATTATTAGGCGGGAATCTTTGCTACTCTGAATCAAAAAGAAAGAAGAGAGAAGAGCTAAGGAAAGCAGAAAAATTAACATAAGCCCAAGAAAGCACACTAAAATGACTTTTATCCTTTGGCTGTAATAGAGAAAAATGAAAGGTTTCCCAAAACAGGACTAGGATTTTCCACTGCCACCATTTAACAATGACCTTTACACAAAAACTTCTGTGAATTTTCTCATTGTGTAACTCCTGATTCAGAAAAATCCTTGGTGTTAAAGACTGGGTAACTTCAGAAGATTAAGACCTTATTATAGCTAAAGTATCTATTTTAGAGTACAGTACTCTCCTGTATAAATTAAGAGGATGAAAAATTGCTTGAGCTATAAAGGACTCCTGAGATCATCTGCTTTAGGTAGGTAATTTCCATCCTATGTTGTTTTAAAATAGGCTTATTGTTATTTAGATACGGTAGGGTCAACAGATCTGGAGACAGCTGCCACTAAAAGGGTAGTTTTTAATATTCCTAGATCCCAAGAGAAGGGATATGTGATGCCATGGGAGAGAGGGCTTTATCCCTTTGCTGGGAAAAAGGCTGTGATAACTTTTCCCAGAGGAAGCATTGAGGTTGGGCAGGAGAGAGAGGAGAAGTGTGGATAAGAACTTCAGGAAGAAACAGCAAGGCAGGGTAAGCAGGTTTAGGATTGACTAGTTTGAATAATTTGAACAGAGTCTAGGGATTTAGGCACTAGTCTTAGTTGTCTGGTACCTGGTCCTGGGGTGATTAGGACAGGTGGAGAGTGGCTCAGTGTGGCAGCCTCATGAAGGAGGGGGTTTTGGTGTAGGCTTTACATTGGTCGGTTTGCATTTGAAAAGGGTGCTCCTGGACAAGTTGTTTCCTATTTCTAGGAACTGACTAACCTTGAGAGGGGCAGTCCCTCCAGGGCCAGCCAGGCCCAAATATCAAAGTATCAGAACACAGAAAATTAAAGATCTAATTAACATACATGTGTCACTTCTAGTTAAGTGATAGGGATGTCCTAGATGGGATGTTGCTAAGGATCCTGAGATCATATATGGGTTCAGAAAGAGTTATGTTTGATATTCAATGTCTGCCATGGACACTGGGGTAAAATATGACCTTGTATTGATTGTCACCGTGTAATCCAACTCTTCCTAATAAAGATGATGCAAATGGGGTTGAGTGAGATAGACTGACTTGCCCAAAGTCACATTGTTAGTTATTCACGGGCATGGAAATACAACCCAGCTCTTTTGACCCCTAAAGTAATATTCTCTGTTAGGCATGCTGGCTATAAACTACCCACAAAACAGAGGGATTAGGTGTGGACCACAGCATAATTCCAGCACCAGCCTCCCACAACATCCCCACATTACCCATAATTTTTAAAGAGAAACCTCTTGTTCTGAGTCCTATCATTAGTTCATTATTCCCAGGAAGTTTGCTGCAAGTTCTTCTGTGAGCTGTGACATCCCTAAGGGTCTCTATAGTTTTTCACGATGATCATGCATACCCTTCTTAGTTGATGAAAGTCCAGGCCTAGTCAGAGACCCTCCAACTCATCCAGAGTAGTGGCTTTTCTTCCACGCCACCTGGACAGCATAAGCAGAGTACTGAAGAGTCTACCCTCCTGTTATAATTAGTTGACCGGTTCTTTCTTTCTTTTTTTTTTTTTTAAGATTTATTTATTCATTTGACAGAGATCACAAGTGGACAGAGAGGTAGGCAGAGAGAAAGGGAAGCAGGCTCGCTGCTGAGCAGAGAAGCTCGACATGGGGCTCGATCCCAGGACCCTCAGATCATGACCTGAGCCCAAGGCAGAGGCTTTAACCCACTGAGCCACCCAGTTGCCCCTGACTGGTTCTTTTATCAGACTTTCTTCTGATTTTCAGCTCTTGACATCAGTTTCTCCTCTTGAAATACCTTGTCCTGGCTGCCTTATTAGTCTCCTCCATGGTCAAAGTGATCCTGAGATATATTGTGACTTCTTGAAGAAAAGCATTTCTCAGTTCTCTAGAACAACATCCAATGTTCAAAAGACAGAATTATGAATATTCAGCACTATTTATTCATTTAGGCAAACATGCAGTAGTGAGCAAGGACTATATATAAGGCACTTCTATAAATATTCTGGGAGATGTAAAAATGGGCAAAAAATGGTCCTTACTATTAAAATTAATCAAAAGGGGAAGATCAAATAAATAGT
The DNA here is from genome assembly GCF_022355385.1 of Mustela nigripes. NCBI lineage: Eukaryota > Metazoa > Chordata > Mammalia > Carnivora > Mustelidae > Mustela > Mustela nigripes. Next base: position 67,707,250 of record NC_081569.1, read on the forward strand.
GGCAGAACTAAGATTATGAGAAGGACTGTCTAGCTGTCTTTCTTTTTCTTCCTTGATACAGTGTTTAGTTAAATTTCTCAGGCTCCCATATAGTTAGCTGTAGCCAGATTATTGAGTTCTAGTCAAAGGAATGGTGAGCCAAACTTCTATGCATCCCTTTCAGGTCTGGCCAATAAAAACTCACTTTAAAAAGCAAAAAATTGGGGGCGCCTGGGTGGCTCAGTGGATTAAACCGCTGCCTTCGGCTCGGGTCATGGTCTCAGGGTCCTGGATTGAGTCCCGCATCGGGCTCTCTGCTCAGCAGGGAGCCTGCTTCCCTCTCTCTCTCTCTCTGGCTGCCTCTCTGTCTACTTGTGATTTCTCTCTGTCAAATAAATAAATCTTAAAAAAAAAAAAAAGGCAAAAAATTGGGGTGCCTGTGTGGCTCAGTCAGTTAAGTGGCCAACTCTTGATTTCAGCTCAGGTCATGATCTCAGGGTATGAGATCAAGCCCTGCATCAGGGAGTCTGTACTCTGTGGGGAGTCTACCTGAGGTTCTCTCTCTCCTCTTCCTCTACCCCTCTCCCCAGTGCTTGCTCACACACTCTTTCTCTTAAATAAAATTTTTTTAAAAATTAAATAAGAGGGACACCTAGGTGACTCAGTCATTAAGCATCTGCCTTTGGGTCCTGGGATCGAGCCCAACATCAGGCTCCCTGCTGAGCAGGAATTCTGCTTCTCCCACTCCTCCTGCTTATGTTCCATTTCGCCTTGTCAAATAAATAGTCTTTTAAAAAATAAAAGAAAATAATTAAAAATTAAATAAGTTAAAAAATTCTTTTTTGTTCTTTCCTTTTAGCTTGATACTGGAATTCACATCTTAAAGATGGCAGAGCCACAGGATACCGGGATCCTAGGTCCTTGTAGCACCACATGGAGGAGAGCAGCAGACCAATCAAGGAAGTACATTTGGATTTTCCTCAATGAGAAGTAAGATTCTATTGTATTCAAGCCTTTGTAGATTTAGTAATGGGTACAGAGAATAACATTATCTCAATTAATATAGGCTAGAATCTAAGTCTTCTGACTCCTAGTTCAGTTCTATTCTCCCCAACCACAAATCCACATGAAATAATTTGGTAATGCCCAGATTTTGACCCTATATAAAAGTCACATTCTAAGTCATTTAAGAGACTATATGAAGAGTCAAATAAATTAGTATTAAGAGGGATACCTGCAAAGAATGAGGGTCTGTGTAAAACATTGGAGGAACAAACCCAGTGTCCAGTTTATTATACAAAGTTAGTACTTGAGGCATTGATTGGTCATTGATGGATTCCAAGGTTTAGCAGAGTATTCTTAAGATTATAAAAGGAGGTTTCCCTTGGTTGATCTGAATATGGAACGCTACAAACTCCTCTTCCAAGGCTCATTGTTTCTACCTCTTGAAATCCCATGTTAAATCACCAAGTGCTAGTGAGTCGCATGGTATGGGACAAACTATTTAGACATAAGGCTGACCCTAACTGCCTCCTCAAGTGCAACCGATGGACACTAAAACTGATCACACAGATCATGGGCCAGAAGCAAAGGAAAATCTACTATGTGGACATAATTTTTCTTTAATATATTAACATTTTACATATAGAAATCTTCCCCACACTCCTTATACTTTCTGGAACCTCAGTACATGCATTCTGTTAACTAGATGCCCAGGGTCCCCAGATTCAGCCTTTTCACTGGTCCTCCCTTTTTGAGTGTTACTGCCTACCTCATCTTTTATTCTGCCATTGAAAAAAAAAAAGCCTATCCAAATCATGAACTTAAAGAAACAACAACAACAAGGTGAGTGTGGGAGTCTCAGCTAGGTTATACATGTTACATTGCCTGGAAGAGAATCTACTCCATTAGGTTACATTTGTCTACAATGAACTGGATAACCCCAATTAGCTGGGTCCAAAGGAGGTGATACAACTCAGAATTGTCAATGGAATGAGAATAAAAGAGCAGAGACCTCTAGACAACCATGTCCCTGGCTGCTTGGGGGTAGGTTGCTGGGAAAGGGGCTGTGATAACTGATCCCAGAGAATGTCTTGCAAAAGAGAAGTGAGAAAGTGTTACAGCAAATATTGCCTGTTCTGCTCAAGAACAGACCTGACTTTATGACCTCTTTTCCCCAAGAAAACATGTGTAGGCAAACATAGTAAACTGTACACACTCAAGAGAATTGAACAGATAATGTACTTTGTACAATACAAGTTTAAAAATGCCAAAGTTCATTCTTATGCTGTAATATTTTAGCATCAATAGTTAAGAATGCCCTTGGTAAGTTATTTGCCTGACTGAAGAAAGAGCATCCTGTTTTTTATAAATATTTTGAGGGGATGGAAATAATGGCTTTTGTCATTTTGTCTTGTTTTTATAGGATTCTGTTTAAGACTAGCTTATGAATTTGGGCTTGTTCTGATTTATAAGTGACCTTTGTATGAGTCTGCAGTTGTTCCTGGAATTTGTACCACAGGGATTCCCTTTCTGTCCTCCTTAGTTAATTATTCAACTTATCACACATAAATGCAATGAGAAGGCAGACAAACATTTAAATTACTTTCAAGAGGAAGCTTATGTTGGAAAATATTTGAGCTACATCCATCTTGTGGGTTTCTTTTGTCTAATTCAAGCATTCTTTCATAATTCAGTCTTCCTGATAAATTATTACTCAAAAGCATTTAAGCTTATTGTTCTTTCTTCAGAGTACTGGTGGTAACCCAACACTCATTCAGACATTGCCTCTGACTTCAAGGTTTGGTAACCTCACCACACTATTTAATGAAATGCTTTGTGTAAAATGTCACCATTAAGATTGAAATTCCTAAGAGGGAAAAATTTCCTATTCTGCTGACAAGTTAGTTTCTAAGATCCAGAATGGCAACTTGTATCCTTTCTTTGCATGGAAAATTTCAGAAATAAGAATTGCAGAGAAGATGATGCTTCTAGAAGCCATGGAAAGTTGTCCCTTTGGTGACCTTAATGACAAATCTGGGTAGGACAGGCAATGGGAAAGTGATCTGCCTGCCAGAATATCAGCAGATGTCCTCCTGGATGCCTCATCTGTATTGTACTAAAAACACATGGAAGTTGTTTTCTACAGAGGCAGAGCTCTGCCCCAAACTTGGCACCAGATCAGTTCCATACTGGGTAATTACTGGGAAAGTTTTTCCCTTCAATACCACTGTCATTATACCACTTCCTTGCTTTAAAATATCCCATAGTGTGGTGGTGCTATTGTCTGAATATTTGTGTTACCCACTCCCCCCTCCAAATTAATGTGAATCCTAACCCCCAATGTGATGGTATTAGGAGGTGGGCTTCTGTGAAGTGATTAGAGAAGAATCCTCCTAGGTGGGATTAGTGCCCTTATAGAAGAGGCCTAAGAGAACTCCCTTGTCCCTCCACCAGGTGAAAACAGAATAAGAAAGCACCGGCCGAGAACCAGGAAGTGGATCCTCAATGCAACACCATCATGCCAGCACTCTGACCTTGGACAGCCTCCGGAACCATGAGAAACGAATTTCTGTTGTTTATGAACCACTCATCTATGCTATTTTGTGACAGCAGCCCCAACAGATCATCACCATTATTTTCCAATAATGGTCCCTAAAAAAATGGTCATGTTCTAATCCCCAGAACCCGTGAAGTTGTTGCTTTACGTGGCACAAGGGCCTTTGTAGTTGTGATTGAGGTGAAGAACCTTGAGATGGGAGATTAGTGTGGATATCCTGGTGGACCCAATATAATTATAGGAATCCTTAAAAGCAGATAATCTTTTCTAGCTGTGATCAGAGAGAAAATGAGAAAGAGAAGAAATGTGGTAACAGAAGAAGGCTCAGAGAGGTGAGGTGGAAGGAGAGATTTGAAGTATGAAAGAGACTCTCACTGCTTTACTCACAGTCCTCCAAACTTACCCTGACTATTCCTACTACTACTCCTCTGCTTCTCCCATTTGAGTCTTTGCAACTTGTGGGCTATGTGCCATTCTGGAACAAAGCCAGTCCAACCTATAAGGTTTCTCAATTTTGTGCTCTGGCACCACTTACTGCTTTGTTGCATTATACACCTAATTCAGAAATTTTCAAACTTACTAGTCTAAGCATTTTACTTTCTTAAGAATTACTAAGGACTTCAAGGATCTTCAGTTCATGTGAGTTATATTTATAATATTTATTGTATTAGGAATTAAAATTTTTAAGCTATTATTATCTTATTTAAACATAACAATAGTAGCTCCATTTCATGCTAACCTAAGTAACATATTTTAATAAACATAGCTGTGTTTTCCTATAGAAGAGAAGTTAATGAAAAGTGTGGCACTGCTTCAGTTTTACAGATCTCTTTGATGTCTCGCTTAAAAGAAAATAGCTGGATACTCTATCTATTGCTATATATCATTTTGGTTAAAGTATTTGAGGAAAATCTGGCCTCAAACTGATTGCACTTGCAAAAGGGAAATTATTTGAAAAGCATTCCCAGATAAGTCTAGATATTCTTCTTTGATATTACACCAAAACTCAATAACTAGCAGTTTCTTAAAGATTAACTACAATATAGAATATGAAACTATATCAATGAACCAATTAATACTCTCACATTAAAATCCATTGATTCTCCTTGCACTTTGAATGGAGTTTTTCCCCATGCATGATTTTGTAGCATATGTGATTGGTCATTTGGAAAATATTGGTTTATTTGGTTATGTAAATCTTAACAAGTGTTGACACAATTTATTATGCAATATCAAAAAATTGTGTTTATTAAAATCACCACCAGTCTCATCAGAAAAGTATTTATGTATTGAGAAGCTGTCAAGTTCACAGTGGTGGGTACAAGATTTCAAAAGTTCTAATTTTTTCTTGAAAGCTTAAATTTTATTGTTGTCAACAAATATTGTCAGTTATTTTGCTTGATGTGACAGCTCATTTCATTCATTCTTGAGAAAAAAAATTCTGCCAAATATCGCAGTCTGAAAGCCCAAACTGACCTAATTTGTCAGTCCTTATTTCATGAAAAAAGTGGCAAGTCCAGCTTACAAGTCAAACTGCAATGAGGGAAGTCATCGACATCCAATGAAAGCCATGAAATGCTTAGATCTAGAACAGATTTTCCTACAAGTTTCAAGGAGTCTGGTCAGTGTTCCTTCACTTAAGAGTAGTCACATTCACACAGGCATGTGCCAGCCCAGGAGAAGTGGGTAATGTTCCCATAGAGATCATGCTTGGCACAAGAGAGTAGGGAGGCAGAGTTGTAGGCAAAGTCATCGTGATCTCTCATTTTTTTCTACATCCTCTCCATCTGAGTGATAGAGATCAAGAGGTAGGGGGTGGGGCTTTCTCATGAGCCAGTTCAACTTCTTGATGGCTTAGACTGAATAAAGGGAAGATGAGATCTGGAGAGGAGTTCAGGTAGAACCAACTGAACTGAAACTATGGGCTTCCTAAATTCATCCCCATCTCTTTCCATTCTGTTCTATAAGGATACTGGCCCCAACCAGAGAGATCTAATAATCAGAAAAGAACCAACATAAAACAGAGGCCAGAGAGAAAGCAGAGTGGGGATGGGGAGAAAGGAAGGGAAGATTAAAAAGAAGGTAAAGATAAATTTAAAGAAAAAGATAAAAAATAAATAATTCAAATAAATAATCATAAAAAATAAATAATTCAAAGAAATTTAAAACTTAAACAGGCTCAATAAGAGATAATAAGAGATTATAAAACAATGGAACATGATAAGCAAATTCATAGAGCAAGTTGGAAAAGAAAATATTACATATAGTGACATCAATGAAATAAAAATAGAGTAAGTACAATTTGAAGTGAAATTTAGAGTATAAGACATCCTGTAGGGAGATATACAGAGGAAATGAAGGAAAATCACAAAAGTATCTATAATTTATAGAGAAGACAATTATGTGTAAATTATATAGAATACTTCATGTTCCTAAGTAACACGGGGGGTGGGGGAGAAGGAAAAGTATTAAAAAATCTACCAGAAGGAATTTCTTTCAAATAAAGATTTATAGACAGAAAAAGTATGCCTGGTGCCAAGAAAAATTAATACAAAAAATTACTGTGACACATTCTGGTGAAACTCCTTAACTGTAAGGATAAAGAAATAGTACAAACATCCCAGCAGGAAAAAAAGTGTAGTGGTAAAGGGAAAAATTGGGTCTTCATCAAACTTGTCCATAGCAGCAATTCTTATTACCAGAAAATAATGGAGCAGTCTTTATAAAACTGAAGGAAAGTATGACCAAGGGATTTTATGCCCAGATAAGTTGTTTTTCAAATACAAATGCACCAGGCATCCTCAAACATGCAAAAACCCATGTACTACAGCACCCATAATTTGTTCTTCAGAAAAAGAACAGCTTCTTCTTTTTTTTTTTTTAAGACTTTTAAAAAATATTTATTTCTTTGACAGACAGAGATCACAAGTAGGCAGAGAGGCAGGCAGAGAGAGAGGAGGAAGCAGGCTCCCTGCTGAGCAGAGAGCCGGATGCAGGGCTCCATCCCAGGACCCTGGGACCATGACCTGAGCCAAAGACGGAGGCTTTAACCCACTGAGCCACCCAGGTGCCCCAAAAGAACAGCTTCTTAAAAATGAAACCAGACTAAGATATGAAGCAAAATTTAAAACTTGGAAATAGAGTCTAAGGTTAAAAAAAAATGTATGCAGTAAATAAATTTTAATCTAGAATTAGGGCTAAATAATTATAAAAATATGGTTATAGCAAAAATAAGCTGTTACAGATCTTTACATTATAAAAATAATATAACAAAGGTCAGAAACTAGAGAGAAGGCAAGTTGGAATAAGATGAAAGTGTGCTGATTTTCTGTTCTCTGATAGCAAGGGATCAAAAGATGAAGCCTGCCTCTGTATGGTGTATTTCCTTCACAGGACAGTGCGTTTGATTGGTTTCTGAGGATATTATCAACCAATCTATTGACCAGCAGTAGTATCTTTGGGGGCAGGAGAAAAACAAGTTACATTCCCATTTCCATCTCCATAGTTAAGGACAAAAAAGGCTTGAAGAGCAGAGACATAACCGGGCTTCATCCCAAGAAATGGATGTGTTCAGAGGCAAATCCATGGTTAATAGGATTTTAATATTTTCTTCATCTAAGAAAGGATGTGTATAGATTAAGAAAATGTTTCATGTTCTTTGATTACTAGGTTTTATAAGGGCTGTCAGCAAAATGCTTGAAAGTTTTTTCTTTCTGATTTTGTTTATGGTTTTAAGAAGAGTAACCATGTTGTCTAGGCCAACTTTACAATTGGTGGTCATTTTTTCCTATCTCACAGTGTTATAATTGGATACATGAGAGTGATTCATATGACCACACTTATATGACAGCAAAAGCAGAAAAACAGTACATGAGTACATGTGGTATAACTTGGCTAGAGAAATGTATAAATATAAAATTACAAAGGAAGATGAAATTTCCAATGAGTAAACAATTCTGCATAACATGTCCTGACATATAGATAACTCAGAGGAAGCACAAATAGAAGACGGACTTCCACATTTGGTTAGATTTCACTTTAGAAATAGAACAGAGCTAAAAGCACATGGGCACTAGCATCACAGACGTCTGATTCCAAAACCCGGTGTTACTCTTATTGACTGAATATGTTTGGACAAATTAGTAGTTTCCTCATTTATAAAATAATAACCTTACCTACCACGAGGTTGTTATAAAAACTGGTAAAATTATAGATGTGGTGAACTCTATACACCGTGTAGCAGAATAGGGGCTCAATAAATGGCAGGTAGATATGGCCAATTAGGAAAGAAAAAAAAAATGAAATGCTTTGATCTAGAAAGCAGTTCTGGAAATGCTTTTACCGAGCTGGAAAGACCCATCATTTGCCTTTCCGTTCACATTGCACAAACTGTCTACCGGATAGGAGTCACATTCTAACCCTAAAGCCTCCACTGATGCTCTGTGTGGCCTTGAACAGATCATTTATCTTCTTTTGTCCTTACCTTCTTTGGATGTATGATAGGGAATAACTACTTCCTGATATGTTGTTAGAGCCAAAAGAAATTTAGAAGGCATACGAACTCTGAGAAATATGGCATTGTATACCAAGGTGAGAAGACAGGAACAATTATGTTTTCATATCTACACTTTCTCTTCATTTCCCTTTGTTATTCTTTCGCTTAAACTAAGGAACTAAGAAGCTCTGTGCTTTAGCAAGGGAGCATTTTCATGTCTCTGTGCCCCCCCCCACCCCAAAGATTGAGGAAATGGAATATCCTCCCCTGTTGCACAAAAGTCCTTCTTTATCCCTCAGGGTTCAGCTTAAACAGTCACTGTTCTTTGAACTCCTCCTTACTATCCCTTATCTGTGTTCTCATAGTATACTGTCACTTTTGCAACTCTTATTACATTGTCTGGTGGTTATTTCTTTATAGCTCTGCTTCACAGTAGCATATAGCAACTAGAACATGAATTGCTTATAGTACAGACTTTTTCTATCACCATCCTCTAGCAGTGTGAGTGGCTTACGGAAGCATCTCAATAAATGTTTGCGAGGAGAGACAAAGCTAGAAGTAGAGAGGAAATAACCAGTTACTGAGTATCTAGTAAATTTCAGGCATGAACCAAACCCTTTGTATACAGTATCTAATTTAATTCTTCTATCACTGACATTTTGTATTAATTCATTTAACAAGTATTTATTGAGCCCTATACTATGTGTCAGTCACTGTTCCAGATGTTGGGGATACAGCTACTCTTACATGCTTAGTTCCAAGTGAGGAAAGATAGGAAACAAATTAGCAAAACATATATGTAAATGTTAAATGGTGATATATTCTTTGAAGAAAAAATAAAACTTAGGTTATGGAGGTTGGGATAATGTTCTGTTTCAAATTGGACCAAGGAGACAGTTTGTGGTAAGGTGACTTTTAAACAAAGAACTGAATGAAGTAAACTGATGAGCTATAAATACCTGGAAAGTGAGTGTTCCCTAAAGAGGGCTAGCCAGTGCAAAGGCCCTGAGGCAGAAGCACATGTTTTATGTTCAAGGGCCAACATGAAAGCTGCGGAGAACAGTGGTCACAGAGCTAAAGGTCTGTGAGGTCAGAGAGATAATAGAAGTATGTCACATAAACCCTTATGGGGAGACCATGAGAAGACTTCATAATTTTATTCTCCATGACCAGGGAAAAGGTGGGAAAATTTTGACCAAAGAAGTGATCTCCTGGATGCCATGGGAAGAGACTATGGAGGAGCAAGGTGGCTAGAATATTACCTTATTGCAATTGTCAAGGAGTGAGGTGATAGCAGATAAGGTTAGGGTGATAGCAGTGATGACCAGGTACTGAATACAGTTAAAGGTAAGGCCAAGAGATAGGCTGATGGGTTGGAAGTGTGCAGTGAGAAAAAGAGGCTTTGGGCCAGAAAAACTAGACAAGTGAAGAGGCTACATATTGAGATTGGGAAGGTTGTGGAAAGATTAAGTTTGGGGAAGAAAATGAGGATTTTGGTTTGGACATACTAAATTTGGGATGTCTATTACATACCTAAATGGAGTTGTTGAGTCTGCAATTTGATTCTGGAGTTTAGGTTTCAGGGGAAAGTTTATGGCTGGAGATATAAGCTTTTGTGAGTCCTGAACATGAAAGTGGTACTTTCAGTCAACCAACTGGATGAAATTACCTAGGAAATCAGATTAAAGAGGTGAGAAAAGAAGTCTGAGGGCTAACTCCTGGACACTCCAAAAACTCAAAGTTGGGAAGGTAAAAAGAATTTTGAAAATGAGGCTTGGCGGAGGCGGGGGAGCACCTGGGTGGCTCAATGGGTTAAGCCTCTGCCTTCGGCTCAGGTCATGATCTCAGGGTCCTGGGATCAAGCCCTGCATTGGGCTCTCTGCTTGGCAGGGAGCCTGTTCTCCCTCTCTCCCTGCCTGCTGCTCTGTCTACTTGTGATTTCTCTCTCTGTCAAATAAATAAATAAAATAAAACTGTACTTTGGAATTGGCCATTTTAATAAGTAGCCATATTTATCCCTTTTTGATATATAATCTGAGGTTCGAAAGGATTTAAGGGGCATCTGGCTGGCTAAGTAGGTAGAGTGTGCAACTCTTGATATCCAAGTTCTGAGTTTGAGTCCTGCATATTGGGTGCAGAGGGTTACTTAATACCTTTTATAAATGAGTGAATGAATGAATGAAGTCTTTAAAAAAAGAAAAAGATTTAAGCAACTTGCCCAAGTTTAGACAGGTAAACACTGAGAGTTATGGCTGAAACACAAATCTGCCCTCTTGGAAGGTAGTATTCTTTTTCCTCCTCTGGTCACAGTTGTGCAAGTTGTGTCCTGCACAAGGCACCTAGCTGCGGGGGCAACAATGGACTGAAATCTAGCCTGTGTTCTGCTCACCAAACCCAGTGCCCTGGGCCTGGGGAGCAATCTGATTTGGGGAAATCTCTTTCAACAGGGGCAGAAGAGTGGTAAAAAGAGTGATAAGAAATTGGTCATGTCAAATGAAAAAGATAAAAATTAACTTAATAAAGCAAATCTGAGAATTAGCTGTGTATCAAGATTATCTATGGATATTTAAAAATGTACAGATGCTTAGGCTCCACTCCAGACTTATGAAATCAGAATCTCCAAAAATGAGCACCCTAGCACTTACAGGTAGATTGTACATTCCAATATCAAAAGACTTGAAGAGCTTTTCACACTGGCATGGTGTCCAGAAAATTGTGGCTCTTTAAACTTGAGTGGAATTTCCAGCGCATGCAATAACCCTGATCAGTAGAGAGTCTGGAATGGATTTTCTCACTCTATTCTGGATATCCCTACTCCTGTCCCCTCCAGTATAATCCAGGTATCCACTCTGGTGGTCCCCATATGCCAGCCCCTGTGATCAGCAGAAAACTTCTTTGGGCTTTTTTTTTCCTTTTCCCTCTCCCAAGTCTCTTCAGATTATATATCTGGCCCACCTTCCTTCACCTGTCATCAAAATCTCATCATTTATATCTGGTTGTGCTCTGGATTCTGTGAGAGGAGTGGAGACAAAAAAATATGCTCTAAAGCATTCATTGTCTAGTCTAACGTCATGGTGATTCTTTAAAAGGCTATAAGACCTTTCGCATAGTCAGAGTTAACCACCTACAAGAATAGCTCCCATACAGTATGCTCCAGGAATGTGTCTCTCCTTCCATCATCCTAGCTCAGAGTGTGCCAAACCCCAGAAAGGTTGTGAGATGGTGGGGACTGGAGGAGGATGCAGAGAAATAAATCGGAACCATCATATTTAAATTTTTCAAAAGCTTCAAAAGTGAAGATGTTGGGAATTAGATTTGATTACAACGGATAGGATCTAAACCCCTCCCTGACTCCCATCTCCTTATAGGTACAGAAGTTGAAGCCTGTGAGATTTAAGTGACTTAGGCAACGTAATGTTGCAAGTTTCGTGGCAAATCAAGGGTTAGGAGTCAGGACATCCAATTCTCAGTCTGGAATAGGACAAAGATGAATATAATCTAGTGGAAGTGTAGTACTGTTGGTAAGTTGCTGTCACCTAGGACACTGCCCTAAGACCTGGCCCCACCATGGAGATTTTGTTATAATAACATGGAATGGGAAGTAGGAATCACAAAACCTTTCTGGTGCTCAGCCAGGTCCAGGGAACTAAGATACAAAGGGATCAGTGGCAATCAATCCTGTGAGCTTAGATTTCTCTAGTTGGCATTTTCTAGAAAAAAAAAAATCCTCATAAACTGAAAGTAAAATCAGTGTAAATAGAGACTGCATAGTATAAAGGGACAATGAGCAGGATATCGGTAGGAGAAGAGAATAACAGATTTGACCCAACCTTTTCAAGCTCAGTCTCCTTTTGAAGCTTGACTGACGACGTTGGGTTGTATGGGTTATCTCTGTTTAGGAATCATCAAGTGAAACTGCATAGCAGAAAGGAGATGACACCAAGCACAGTGAAAGGACATGGAATTTTGGTTTCTTGAGTCTCTGGTGTGCATCTAGCTCAGGCTGGCAGGCACCACAAGTCGTTAGCATGAATTGAATTTCCTGTGGGCATAGTGAGCTCAGACCTGGACTGTCTCCAGTTCCTGGGAGACCAGCATCTCAACTAGCACTAAGGGTCTTGGAAGGGATAGCTGAAAGGGCCAATCAAGAGGGGACTATATGGGCTTTCTGCTCCCGATTTGGAGAACTATCCCTGGAATCAATGAAGATTGACAACCCCTCAATATAGGGTTTCTGCTTTGTCTTTCACTTTCCATAGGTTATGCAGCTGCCTTTTTAATTTTGTTCCAAGATTTTTGTTCCAATAGCAAGAAGTGATTTAATATGGTTACTAATATAAATATACCCTGTTCTTAAGATCACTCTATTTTCATCTTACTTAAATGAGTTATTAAGCCCTCCAGCTCCTAACATAGTAGCTAAATAAAGGTTGTTTGCATAACCTTTTTGTATGGGAGTAACTGACACTTGAAACCTACACAAACTAGTGGGACCCCAAGCCAAGGCGTTAGAGTGCAGTCAGGGCCAGCAACAAGCAGACCAAAAAAGATAAACCTATCCTTCAGGATGCCACATCAGCAGTGGGACCATCTCAGGTCGACGTGCCACCGTCACTGGCCAAAGCTCCAGTAGATGGCTTTAGGTGGAATTCTCTCCCAGAGCTATCTGGAGCTAGCAGAGAAACAACAGCAGAGCTGTCTCTGTATTTTCCATGTTGCTATAGTGAGCCAGTTCTGGTTTTCCTGAATGTGATTGATTGTGGCCCACTTTATCCATTCGTGAGGTAAGAATCAGTCCTGCCTAAGATAGGATAAGTAATTGCTGCACAATTAGGAATAGGACCTAAAGAAATCTGACCTCACCAACAGTATCTCTCCCCATGGTCCTCCCAAAACTTTGTATCCTCTCAAGATGCAATTACTCCTAGGAGATTTAGCACAGCAAGTTTACTAAGAATTCAATTGTAATTTAATATAATTTCATTGGTTTAAACTCAACTAACAGAGAGGGTTAAGACTATTGAGTTTGTATTTATGTATGAGGTGCTGGGAAAGGTGATAAGGAGAACTTTCAAGGCTGTATTCCAATCTGGGGAGCCTACAGACCCACAGACAGCACTGGGTACTGTGGTAGGTGGTGAGGAGGCATTAGAGGAGAAAAGGAAAAAGAGAATATGCCTGTCATCAGCATTTCCCAAATGTTCATAGGACTACCTCAGAATCATTTGTGGAACTTGTAAAAAAAAAAAAAATGAAAATAGTAGGACTCTATGCAAAGATCCTGTGGCTTAGTGAGCCTGAGGTTGGGCCAACCAAGCTGAAGAACCACCACTCTTAAGCGGCCTTCATCTACCTCACTTTTTTTTTTTTTTTTTTAATTCCTTTTTATGAGGTCAGCTGTCTGAATGGCTTTTCCTTACAAACACTTTTCACTTAGATAGTCTGGTCTCCCTCATTGGTCTTCTAAGCTGAGAATAGAATAAAGCAGTAATAGTGGATTCAAATGAGAAAAACCTTCCTGGGCACCTGGGTGGCTCAGTGGGTTAAAGCCTCTGCCTTTGGCTCAGGTCATGATCCCAAGGTCCTGGGATTGAGCCCTGAGTTGGGCTCTCTGCTCGGCAGGGAGCCTGCTTCCCTCTCTCTCTCTCTGCCTGCCTTTCTGCCTGCTTGTGATCTCTGTCTGTCAAATAAATAAAATCTTAAAAAAAAAAAAAAAGAAGAAAGAAAGAGAGAAAAACCTTCCTGAGGTAAATTAGGCAATCCATCTACCAGGCCTGAGCCTAAAAGGAGGGGAGCAGGATTTCTTGAAGTGGTTCAATTCCAGTGGTTGAAACCCTGACTCTTCTTGACCCCTCTCGCCTTTAGGCCTTAGAATTCTGTCATTCTTTGAAAATATGTAAATAAGTTTCCAAGGAAAGACAAATTTGAAGTAAGAGATGCTTGTAAAATGGGAGCTCTGTGTGTCTTATTAGTAGTGGCAGAGTATGACTGGTGTCATGGGGAGTGGGTCAGCTCAATCAGAAAACCCAGCTCCAGAGTCATCTTTCTAACAACACAGCCACGCTGAGTGCCTATCAGAGATAGGAATGGGAAGGGGCTTAGCAAGGAAGCTTTGTAAGGGATATCTCTTCTTATTCCCCAAACACTTTGATGATATTTAATATTTTTACTGACTTGATTCTGCTCAGTGTCAAAGGATACAAATCTGAAAACATTTCAGCCTGTAGTTTGTATCAGACTCTAATTGGTCCAATATTTGAACCAGTTTGGATGTTCATTTAATGAATTCCTTATCCAGACCCAAAGGACTCTGGAATCATTTCCAAGCTTGAATTGATTCAAACTGTGACTATTTCTGAATGATGTCAGGTTGGTTGGTTATTTCACGGAGCCCTGTGGAGCTGGGTGGGAGGGCTGGGACAGGAGCAGCAACAGGGATCCTCTCACACGGATCTCTCCGCAGCTAAAGGGTTCTGTAGCTGGATGAGACAGTACCCCTAAGCCAGAGAGCACAGAACTAGCGCTTGCCCCATTGTGGAGCCTGCCACTGCCGTGACTCATAGTGAAATATCCTGACTCCTCCGTCCCCTATTCCCTCTTACCGCCCTCCCTCCACAAAGAGAAAATAAGGCCAGTTTGTCTCCAGAGCGCTCCTTATATTTTTCATTTGTAGGAGGAAAACAAATCCAGGCCTGGGGTTATGTTTGCGTGAAAGAGAATCATGTAAAAGCCAGATCCCACATTCAGAAGAGATTAGAACAAGTAGAATATCACAGGCTGGTGATAATCAGTGTTGCACAAAGAATGCAACCAATGACTTTGACCCTGTAGAACAGGTTGTTTTCTACAGAAATAATCAACTCTCAAGGACAACAGAAACAACTTTGGAGAAGATACATGATTTTTTGGAATCCTGAGATTATAGACAACTTGGACATAGAGAATATATTTAGATAAAACTTTTGTCTAAAGACTTGTTTCCATAAGAGAAGATGAAGCTCCCATTCCCATGTCTAGAATGTGAGCTACGTAATTACTCAATAACACATCAAAAATGTAAAAGTAATAGTTGCCATCTTAGGGCATATGAGCAATATTCCAAGTGAATTATGTGAACTTCTTAAGCCAAAAGAGCCAAATGGTATCATGTGTTGCTTTATACTTCTGTACATACTTGGTAGGATTCTAATGAGAACCGTAGGATCATGATCAAATAATTTTGTTTTTCCTCACAATTGTGGCCCTGGGTGAAGGTCGAAAGTGAACCGGCAATGTTGTCTTAATGTATTTAGCCAACATATAACAATATTTATTCTCCCTGTTCAGTTCACTTTCAGTTAAAAAACAAGACAAGTTTATAGCTTTAATGATTTGTATAGAAAACATTTTCTCTGATGAGTATACAATTTTGTTTAAACTTCCTTAAACTTTTCTTGTCACTGTTTGAAAATTTCTAAGAGTATTGATCAAGTTAAATTTCAAATTCATACCTTCCTTTAGTTACTAAGCTATCTGAACCAAGGCAGAAGCTATCATGATTTCTTTATGTTCTTCAGATGGTAGGCCTCAAATCTAGTAGGTTTTTTCACTGGTTTCTAAATATGTTGTAGGTATCTTCACAAAAATTGAAGGCCAATTCCTGGTATCTTTTCTTTATTCCCTTAAAAAATATTCATGTAAATCTCAGGTCTCAGGGAAGTCCTACCCAGCATTTAAGTCTGACTTTATAAAACATAAAGATAAGAGCACTACCTTTGATATCTCTTCAACATGTTCTAATTCATTATGAAGATCTTAGAAAAGGACTTTGCTGGGAGTTTCCATGTTCTATACTACAATTGTTAGCATCCATACTAAACAGGTTTCAATACTTGTGGTAACCCCTGGGGCTTTTAAATTCCTTTTTCTCGCTAGAGTCCTGAGAGAAACTTAATTTGGCTGGAAATATTCAAATAAGAACTACAGTGGATAAAATGCACTGATTTCTTCAAAAGTCACTTTTCTGCCACCACCTACAGCAACAAGTTTATTTAGTTGGAGGAACACTAAAACTTGAATTCCTACTGGTATGAACTACAGCAAATCTTAAGTAGCACTTGTGCAAGAACTTTGGAGAACACACAGGATGCTGTCTCATCTTTTCCTTTCTATTCTGCTGAATTTATCTTGTAAAAATGAGCTTGATCCTAATTCTCCATGCCTCAGTATTCATATCTGGAAAATATGGCTTATTTATCCCCTAAGGCTCCCAGGTATGTATATAGCATTAAAAAATAAATGCAAAAAAGTAGGGAATTGTTCACTTATAAACAGCATGAAGAATCTTCACTATAAAGCAGTCCAGCTTCAGACTTACATTTACTTAGCAGAGTTTGGACTATCCACAAATTTAAGATATGATGATAGTGATTTATTCCATAGATTTTTTGTCCAGGTCTTCTGGTCTTATCTCTTTGACTAAAACAAAAATAAATCCATAGAGAAGCAGATCTTGGGGGTGGGGAGGGTCAACATCTCCTTTTAAAGTATTTGTTAGTATCCATAAGGAATTTCTAAAATAATCAAGGATGTGCATTTAATTGAAGTAGATCTAGGTGATGACAAAAAGAAAGCAAAATTAAAAAATAGTTTCCTCACCAAGGAGGTAGCAGTGTTTTTAAATAATAGGCATTCTAGTATTTAATGAATGTTTTAGTCAAATCTAATAAAAGTATCTCATATAGGCATCTATCCTATCTCTCAAAATTTAAAGTGGGGTTTGAGTTTGAGTAATGTTTGAGTAAAATCTAAAAAAAGTATCTCATATAGGCATCTATCCTTTCTCTCAAAATTTGGAGTGGGGTTCAAAGCTCAAAACAATACTGCCTATCTAGCTATTTGAATATTAAACCTGATAAAGGAAGAACAAAGAGACAGTGAAATAAGAATTAAGTATCTAATAAGAAACAGGAAGATAATCTATATGAACTCTCAATGTGAATATGAAAATTATATAGATAGTAGTCCATTAGCCTTTTGATTGCATAGATGAATTAAATGCAAGAGATTATGTTTACTTGATGCAAAGTAATTAGTCAATTAAAAGAAAAACTCCAAAGCAATACTTTTTGTTTAACTAGATTGAATACATTTTTTGGTTAAACACAGGTGTTAAGAGAAGGTAGGAAAACAGAAAGAATTAAGATTTTGGGGTTTTTTTTGATGGATGCATAGTATCCCATTGTATATATATATACCACATCTTCTTTACCCATTCATCTGTTGATGAACATCTAGGTTCTTTCCATAGTTTGGCCATTGTAGACATTGCTGCTATAAACATTTGGGTGCCTGTGCCCCTTCGGATCACTACATTTGTATCTTTAGGGTAAATACCCAGTAGTGCAATTGCTGGGTCGTAGTGTAGCTCTATTTTCAACTTTTTGAGGAATCTCCATACTGTTTTCCAGAGTGACTGCACCAGCTTGCATTCCCACCAACAGTGTGGGAGGCTTCCCCTTTTTCTGCATCCCCTCCAACATCTGTTGTTTCCTGACTTGTTAATTTTAGCCATTCTGACTGGCATGAGGTGGTATCTTACTGTGGCTTTGATTTGTAGTTACCTGGTGCCGAGTGATGTTGAGCACTTCTTCATTCTGTTGTCCATTTGGGTGTCTTCTTTGCAGAAATGTCTGTTCATGTCTTCTTCCCATTTCGTGATTGGATTATTTGTTCATTGGGTGTTGAGTTTGGTAAGTTTTTTATAGCTTTTGGATACTAGCCCTTTATCTGGTATGTCATTTGCAAATATCTTCTCCCATTCCATTGGTTGACTTTTGGTTTTGTTGACTATTTCCTTTGCTGTGCATATGCTATGGTGAGTGCTATGAATTGTGTAAGAATGAGGATTCACAGACTTGTACCCCTGAAGCAAATAACACATTATAGGTTAATTTTTAAAAAGAGAATGCAGTCTTAGTTAATACAATGAAATAACTAGAACCATAAGTATTTTCAAGGATCCCAAAGTAGGGAATTTTAATGATTTTAAATGTACACAAGTGTTAACAAAATTAGAGTCCGTTAGACTGAGGGGGTTCTAATGCATTGGCAGCCCAAGTAAACAAACCGAAACTTAAGCCAGAATCAATTCCTGTAAATGCATCAAGGTTAAGAAATCAAAACTTAAGAACAACCAATCACAGCCAACTAAGCTTTCCCAAATAAGGCAATGACTTAAGCTACAGCCAATCAAATAATTCCCTTGCTTTTGCTTCTGCATCTGTTATATAAAAACCTTTCCTCAGGCCCTGTTGCTAAAGAGCTCCTACACATTTGTGGTTTGGCACTGCCCAGTTCAAATCAATGTTTGCTTAGACAAGCTCTTCAAAATTTTAATACACTACAGTTGGTCTTTTATGAAGAGGATATTTTTTCCCCCAATGGGAACCAATCTCAAGAATTATAATACATTTCAGTGGGTAAATATAATCTAATATACAAACATTTGCTTTAAAATAACATATTTAGGGCACCTGGGTGGCTCAGTCATTAAGTGTCTGCTTTTGGCTCAGGTCATGGTCCCAGACTCTTGGGATCAAGTCCCACATCAGGCTCCTAGCTCAGTGGGGAGCCTGCTTCTCCCTCTGTGCCTGCTCTCCCCCTGCTTGTGCTCACTTGATCTCTCTCTCTCTGACAAATAAATAAATAAAATCTTTAAAAAATATATTTAAAATGTACTCATTCAGTTGGTTGGGTGATAGTGGTCAGAAATAGTGTATCTCCAAAAGACTTGTCACATAGACTTTTGGGTTAGACCAGAAGACTTAAGTACTTAGAGGTTTTACATCTTGCTAAGAAGTGTCTTTGCAGGGTTGAATTAGTAACAGAGGAATCACTAGAAGAAAGTATTAGGTTTAGCAACATCTCCAAGGCAAAAATACAGAGTAGTAGTCAGGCAAGAAATTAGGTAAGTCTACCTAAAGGCTTATGGTCAAGAAGGATCAGGAAGACTAAAGTGGTGATTCAACTTAAAAGTTCTTTAAGATATCTGCACTGGAGAAACTTAATGAACATAAAAAATAATTGAGGCAAGGGCTTCACAGAGTCTGAGTTCAAGGCAAGGTAGCTGTTCAGATTGGGCAAAAAGATAAGAAAAAAAGTGCATGATTCCAAACACAGAGATCATAATCGAAATCCCTAGAAAGAAGGCAAGAAATAGTTACACCATATGAAATGTGCTAGGTGGTACTCTCCATACTTGAACAAAAAAATCTGACAGCCAATATGAAGTTCTGCAATCCTAACAACTTCTATCTCATTTCACTTCGTACTATAGCAGGCAGTTCCAGGACATAGCTAACTCAGAGTCTTCAGGCTATAGCAGATAAATCAACTCAAAACAAGTATCTTGGGTGAACTGGGAATTACGGGGGCAATTCAGTGGGCATGCCCACTTCAATTAGTTCATTTATTCACCCATTCAAAAACACATACTATGAATGTCAATAAAAATGGAGAAAGAACATCTAAAAAACCTTGATATGTGGAATTTAAGAAACAAAACAAAGGATCATAGGGGAAGAGAGGAAAAAAACCAAAATAAAACAAGACAAAACCAGACAGGGAGACAAACCCTAAGAGACTCTTTTTTTTTTTAAATTTAATTTAATTTTTTATTTTTTATAAACATATATTTTTATCCCCAGGGGTACAGGTCTGTGAATCACCAGGTTTACACACTTCACAGCACTCACCAAAGCACATCCCCTCCCCAATGTCCATAATCCCGCCCCCTTCTCCCAACCCCCTCCCCCCAGCAACCCTCAGTTTGTTTTGTGAGATTAAGAGTCACTTATGGTTTGTCTCCCTCCCAATCCCATCTTGTTTCATTGATTTTTAATCATAGGAAACAAACTGCGGGTTGCTGGAGGGGAAAGGTGTGGTGGGATGGGGCAAACAGGGTGATGGACATTAAGGAGGACATGTGTTGTAATAAGCACTGGGAGTTATGTAAGACTCATGAATCACAGGCCTGTACCTCTGAAACCAGTAATACATTATATGTTAATTAAATGAATTTATATTTTTTAAATGTTTAAAAAAATTTAAAAAATAACTTTTTTTTTAAATTTAAAAGAACATTGGCAATAACACAACAGAATTATCAGAATCAACTTTTGTAGCAGTCTGGAAACTAATCAAAGGTTTGGCACAATCTGGGGAGCATTCATTAAAGGCAAATAGCTCAATCCTGAAAAGTGAACTCTGTGGTAATTTAATTTGTCCTGTTCTCACCCCAACCTTCCCGTTGCTCCTAGCTTTGTGATAGCCTTAAAACCCAGCAGCCTGCAATCATTATGAAATCCAGCCACCTGGCAACTAGTGGAAGAGACAGAATGGGATTGGAACTTCTACATAGCCACCTTCCCAAAATATCATTATTTGACCTATCTGGTGGTTCCATGGAAGACCCCATTTTAAGTCTGCCTTTATTTGACTTGACACAGAATTTGCCCTCTTCCAGTGGGGATTTATCAAAAACAATCACAGGTTATTGTGGCTACCTGAAGCAGTGGGTAACATTTAGGACAGACAATGAGCTATTTACAAATCACACATCTGATAAGCATCTAATATCCACAATATATAAAGAAATTTCACAACTCAACAATAATACGACAACCAAATTTTAAAATAGGCAAATGATTTGAATATACATTTCTTCAAAGAAGACAGATGAATGGCCAATAAGCATATGAAAAGATGCTCAACATCATTATTTATTACATAAATGCAGATCAAAGTCACCATGAGGAAGGTGGGGGGTAGGCAAAATGGGTGCAGGGTGTCAAAATATAAAAATTTCTAGTTATAAAATAAGTCATGTAAGTATGGTGATTATAGTTAATAATACTGTGTTGCATATTTGAAAGTTGCTAAGACAGTAGATCTTAAAAGTTTTCTTCACAAGAAAAAAATTTTTGTAACATACGATAATAGACTTTAGTGATTTATTGTGGTGATTGATACGGTTTTGGAATATAGGAGAGGTGTGGTGGCGTGGGGTCCAGAGCTGATGGCCAAGAAAGAATTCTTGAGATGTCTTTGGTGCAGAAGGTTAGTTTTATTAAAGCACAGGAACAGGACCTATGGGCAGAAAAAGCTGCTGCACCTGGGTTGTGTGGTGTGGCTGATTATATGCTCTGATGTTGGGAGAGGTAAGAAAAAGGGAGATTTCAAAAAGGATTTTCATATGATAAAGAGGACTCACAGGATATTGGAAACCATGCTGTTGTCAAGTTAAGGTTGTTTTTCCCTCTAGCAAGGCATTAATATTAAGATAGTTGGGAGCTTCCTGAAAGAATGTCCTACATATCCCACCCAGGAGTGGGGGTTGGGGTGGAGGTTGCAGGGTGTCAGCTCATGCTTTGTCCTTAGCTAGACTTCTACTCCCTCATCAGTGATCATTTTGCAAGGTATACAAATACCAAACCATTATGGTGTACATCTGAAACTAATATAAAGTATGTTAATTAGATAGCAGTTAAAAAAACAAAAACCTGAGACCCACTAGGATAGCTACAATAAATAAGACAGATAATAATAAGTCTTGGAAAGGATTTCGAGACACTGGAACCCTCATACACTGTAGGTAGGAATGTAAAATGGTACAGCAACTATGGAAAACAGTTTGGCAGTTCCTTAAAGAGTTAAACACAAAATCTCTAGAGATTATACTCCTATACATCCAAGAAATTTGAAAACATACGTATGTACAAAACCTGTTACATGAGTGTTCAGAGATATTATTAATATTAGCCCCAAAGTGGAAACAGGTCTAATGTCCATTAACTAGACCACAAAATATACTATATCCATACAGTAGAATATTATTCACTCATAAAAGCAATGGCGTGCTGATTCATGCTACAATATGAAAGAACTTTAAAAGTTTTATGATAAGTGAAAGAAACCAGACACAAAAGGCCACATATTGTATGATTCCATTTATTTGAAATATACAAAATAAGAAAACTTATAGGAATAGAAAATGGATCAGTGGCTGCCAAGGACTGGAGAGAGGGTAAAATGGCAGGTGACTGCTATCGAATATGGGGTTTCTTTTTCAAGGTGAAGAAAGTATGTGATTATGTAAGAGTAATGCTTATACAGCTTTGTGAATAAATGAAGGGACCACTGAGCCGTACACTTTAAAAGGGTAAATTTGATATTGTGTGAATTTTTTCCTTTAAAAAAAATGTTCTGGGGATCTAACAAGTTGCTATTTGGGGCACTAAAGTTACCAAGGGGACTAATGTACACCAGTACCCTTGTAGGAATCTAGTGAGGAAGAAAGATGACATAAATAATATACGATGATAAGCACTACTGTAGAGTACCATGAAACCAGAAGAGGAAGCATGTGATGTTGCTTGGATAATATAGGAAAAGCTTCACAAAGGAGGCTAACATTTTTGAGCACTGAAGCAGTTCACCAGAAAGGCAAAAGGGAGAAGGAGATTCAAGGCATAGAAAAGAAATGTTCAAAGGTTTAGAAATTTGACACAGCAGGTCTCGACAGAAATTCAGTACATAACACAGTGACTTTTTATTTCTAAGTTTACTCTAAGAGAGACACTTTTAAAAATGAGACAAGGCAATAAAAAATGTAACCGTCTCATCAGTTATGTCATGTCCCTGAATAGAAATTCATGTTACAAGAACTGTTTATACCAGTCAAGATTAGCTACCTGTATACAGTGAGGTTTTTGTCAAAATTCACTTCTGGGTGACCACCTACATAACAGGCAAAAAAATGATTCAGAGTAAATAAATGAAGTTGTTGGCATACCTTTATATGGACTAAAAATTTGTGAAATTCAGTCCCTTGGATCTCACTAAATATAGACTCAGAGTAGTATCAAGTTTTTATATGCACTATTTTCATATAATGAAGTAATTTTACTTATTTATCTTTTCAACACTTATTTTATGTTTACTTTGTGCCAGATGCTGGGCTAGTTGTTTTTCAGTTATCTAAAGCTAGATAAAAAGGAATAAGGATGAGAAGAGGAGTGAGGGTCAGACCCTTCTTTATATGTATAAAAATCCACAAACATCATTAAAGGCACAATAGGATTATGGGAGAAAGGATTACATACATAATTCTTTGATATATTTGGTACAAAAACTTTTATCAAAGCTTCAAAGATGGGCGCCTGGGTGGCTCAGTGGGTTAAAGCCTCTTCCTTCCACTCAGGCCATGATCTCAGGGTCCTGGGATCGAGTCCCAAATCGGGCTCTCTGCTTGGCAGGGATCCTGCTTCCCTTCTCCTCTCTCTGCCTGCCTCTCTGCCTTCTTGTGATCTCTGTCTGTCAAATAAATAAATAAAATTTTTTAAAAAACTTCAAAGATTAAAAGATAAAAGATCTATTTGGAAGGTTTGAATAAAGGATAATTCTAGGAATCATTTATGTTGCCATCCAGGTCAAGGTCAGACCAGACCTCAGGACCAAGTTTTATGTAGAAATCATTGGACGTTCTTTCTAAACAATATACAAATTCCAAATCAGTACAACCAGAAAGAATATGCATTTCTATTTCTAACTATGACAGATTGAGAACAATTATAAAATCTGGACAACATACCCTAAATAAGTACACTCAAAAAGGAACAACAGATCTTTTGCTTGGATGATCTGTCCATTTCAGTGAGGGGAGTGTTAAAGTCCCCTACTATTATTGTATTATTGTTGATGTGTTTCTTTGATTTTGTTATTAATTGGTTTATATAGTTGGCTGCTCCCACGTTGGGGGCATAGATATTTAAAATTGTTAAGTCTTCTTGTTGGACAGACCCTTTGAGTATGATATAGTGTCCTTACTCATCTCTTATTGTAGTCTTTGGCTTAAAATCTAATTGATCTGATATAAGGATTGCCACTCCTGCTTTCTTCTGATGTCCATTAGCATGTTAAATTCTTTTCCACCCCCTCACTTTAAATCTGGAGGTGTCTTCGGGCTTAAAATAAGTTTCTTGGAGGCAACATATAGATGGGTTTTGTTTTTTTATCCTTTCTGATAGCCTGTGTCTTTTGACAGGGGCATTTAGCCCATTCACATTCAGGATAACTATTGAGAGATATGAATTTAGTGCCATTGTATTGCCTGTAAGGTGACTGTTACTATATATGGTCTCTTTTCCTTTCTGATCTACCACTTGTAGGCTCTCTCTTTGCTTAGAGGACCCCTTTCAATATTTCCTGTAGAGCTGGTTGGGTGTTTGCAAATTCTTTCAGATTTTGTTTGTCCTGGAAGCTTTTAATCTCTCCTTCTATTTTCAATGATAGCCTAGCTGGATATAGTATTCTTGGCTGCATGTTTTTCTCATTTAGTGCTCTGAAAATATCATGCCAGCTCTTTCTGGCCTGCCAGGTCTCTGTGGATAAGTCAGCTGCCAATCTAATATTTTTACCATTGTATGTTACAGACTTCTTTTCCCGGGCTGCTTTCAGGATTTTCTCTTTGTCACTGAGACATGTAAATTTTACTATTAGGTGACGGGGTGTGGGCCTATTCTTATTGATTTTGAGGGGCATTCTCTGAACCTCCTGAATTTTGATGCTCGTTCCCTTTGCCATATTGGGGAAATTCTCCCCAATAATTCTCTCCAGTATACCTTCTGCTCCCCTCTCTCTTTCTTCTTCTTCTGGAATCCCAATTATTCTAATGTTTCGTCTTATGGTGTCACTTATCTCTCAAATTCTCCCCTCGTGGTCCAGTAGCTGTTTGTCCCTCTTTTGCTCAGCTTCTTTATTCTGTCATTTGGTCTTCTATATCACTAATTCTTTCTTCTGCCTCATTTATCCTAGCAGTGAGAGCCTCCATTTTTGATTGCACCTTATTAATAGCTTTTTTGATTTCAACTTGGTTAAATTTTAGTTCTTTTATTTTTCCAGAAAGGGCTTTTAAATCTCTTGAGAGGGTTTCTCTAATATCTTCCATGCCTTTTTCGAGCCCGGCTAGAACCTTGAGAATTGTCATTCTGAACTCTAGATCTGACATATTACCAACGTCTGTATGGATTAGGTCTCTAGCCTTCGGTACTGCCTCTTGTTCTTTTTTTTGTGTTGAATTTTTCCGTCTTGTCATTTTGTCTAGACAAGAGTATATGAAGGAGCAAGTAAAATACTAAAAGGGTGGCAACAACCCCAGGAAAATATGCTTTAACCAAATCAGAAGAGATCCCAAATCGTGAGGGGGGAGAAAGGGGATTAAAAAGAGGTTCAAAAAGGAAGAAAGAAAAAAAAAAGAAAAGAAAAGAATTAAAAAAAAGAAAACAAATAAGAAAAATATAAAAAAGAAAAAATATATATATTGGATAAACTAGTTAAAAAACGTTAAAAAAGAAAAAGGTAAAAGTTAAAAAAAAATTTACCAGAAGGCAAGAAAAAAAAAAAAAGAAAAAAATCAAATTAACTGCAAGACTAAAAAAAATCACAGGGAAAAAGCCATGAGTTCAGTGCTTTGCTTTCTCCTCCTCTGGAATTCTGCTGCTCTCCTTGGTATTGAAACCGCACTCCTTGGTAGGTGAACTTGGTCTCAGCTGGATTTGTTGTTGATCTTCTGGGGGAGGGGCCTGTTGTAGTGATTCTCAAGTGTCTTTGCCCCAGGCGGAATTGCACCGCCCTTAACAGGGGCCAGGGTGAGTAATCCGCTCAGGTTTGCTTTCAGGAGCTTTTGTTCCCTGAGCGCTTTCCGTAGAGTTCCGGAGGATAGGAATACAAATGGCGGCCTCCTGGTCTCCGGCCCGGAGGAGCCGAGAGCCCAGGGCCCCACTCCTCAGTGAGCAATCAGAGAACAGCGCCCAGTTACTCCCGTCTGCCTGACCTCCAGCCGCGCTCCGAGCTCACCGAGCCTGCGACCGGTTCAAGGTAACACCGAGCTGTGAACGTACTGTCGGCTCTGTCTCTGTAGCCTGCTTTCCTGTTCCAATACCCGCAAGCTCTGCGACACTCAGACACCCCGATCCTTCTGTGACCCTGCGGGACCTGAGGCCACGCTGACCCTGCGTGGGCTTCGTCCCGGTTTAGCCTCTGGAGCGATGTCCCTCAGCGGAGCAGACTTTTAAAAGTCCTGATTTTGTGCTCCATTGCTCCGCCGCTTGCCGGGAGCCGGCCACTCCCCCCGGGGTCTATCTTCCCGTCGCTTTGGATTCACTTCTCCGCCGGTCCTACCTTTCAGAAAGTGGTTGTTTTTCTGTTTCCAGAATTGCTGTTCTTCTTCTCTTTTATCTGCCGATGGATTTTCAGGTGTTTGCAATCTTTAGATAAGCTATCTAGCTGATCTCCGGCTAGCTGAAGTAGTCTCAGCCTGCTACTTTTCCGCCATCTTGACTCCTCCCCCTGAGGTAGGTTTTATAATCATGGTCTATATTAGCTATTTTTAAAGTACTTTTAAAAAATTTAATTGTGTTCAAAGACACATAACATAAAGTTTAATGTCCTAGCCATTCTTAAGTGTACAATTCAATGGTATTAGGAACATTCACATTGTTGTGCATTGGATCTCCAGAATTTTTTCTTCTACTTATACAGGAATTCAGTAAAGTGTCAGGATATAAAATCAATGCACAGAAATCAGTAGCATTTCTCTACACCAACAGCAAGACAGAAGAAAGAGAAATTAAGGAGTCCATCCCATTTACAATTGCACCCAAAACCATAAGATACATAGGAATAAACCTAACCAAAGAGGCACAGAATCTATACTCAGAAAACTATAAAGTACTCATGAAAGAAATTGAGGAAGACACAAAGAAATGGAAAAATGTTCCATGCTCCTGGATTGGAAGAATAAATATTGTGAAAATGTCTATGCTACCTAAAGCAATCTACACATTTAATGCAATTCCTATCAAAGTAGCATCCATCTTTTTCAAAGAAATGGAACAAATAATTCTAAAATTTATATGGAACCAGAAAAGACCTCGAATAGCCAAAGGGATATTGAAAAAGAAAGCCAAAGTTGGTCTCATCACAATTCCGGACTTCAAGCTCTATTACAAAGCTGTCATCATCAAGACAGCATGGTACTGGCACAAAAACAGACACATCGATCAATGGAACAGAATAGAGAGCCCAGAAATAGACCCTCAACTCTACAGTCAACTAGTCTTCGACAAAGCAGGAAAGAATGTCCAATGGGAAAAAGACAGCCTCTTCAATAAATGGTGCTGGGAAAATTGGACAGCCACATGCAGAAAAATGAAATTGAACCATTTCCTTACACCACACACAAAAATAGACTCAAAATGGATGAAGGACCTCAATGTGCGAAAGGAATCCATCAAAATCCTTGAGGAGAACACAGGCAGCAACCTCTTCGACCTCAGCTGCAGCAACATCATCCTAGGAACAACGCCAAAGGCAAGGGAAGCAAGGGCAAAAATGAGCTATTGGGATTTCATCAAGATCAAAAGCTTTTGCACAGCCAAGGAAACAGTTAACAAAATCAAAAGACAACTGACAGAATGGGAGAAGATATTTGCAAACGACATATCAGATAAAGGACTAGTGTCCAGAATCTATAAAGAACTTAGCAAACTCAACACCCAAAGAACAAATAATCCAATCAAGAAATGGGCAGAGGACATGAACAGACATTTCTGCAAAGAAGACATCCAGATGGCCTACAGACACATGAAAAAGTGCTCCATATCACTCGGCATCAGGGAGATAAAAATCAAAACCACAATGGATACCATCTCACACCAGTCAGAATGGCTAAAATCAACAAATCAGGAAATGACTGATGCTGGCGAGGATGTGGAGAAAGGGGAACCCTCCTACACTGTTGGTGGGAATGCAAGCTGGTGCAGCCACTCTGGAAAACAGCATGGAGGTTCCTCAAAATGTTGAAAATAGAACTGCCCTATGACCCAGCAATTGCTCTATTGGGTATTTACCCTAAAGATACAAACGTAGTGATCCAAAGGGCACATGCACCCGAATGTTTATAGCAGCAATGCCCACAATAGCCAAACTATGGAAAGAACCTAGATGTCCATCAACAGATGAATGGATCACGAAGATGTGGTATATATACACAATGGAATACTATGCAGCCATCAAAAGAAATGAAATCTTGCCATTTGCGACAACATGGATGGAACTAGAGCGTATCATGCTTAGTGAAATAAGTCATGCAGAGAAAGACAACTATCATACGATCTCCCTGATATGAGGAAGTGGTGATGCAACATGGGGGCTTAAGTGGGTAGGAGAAGAATCAATGAAACAAGATGGGATTGGGAGGGACACAAACCATAAGTGACTCTTAATCTCACAAAACAAACTGAGGGTTGCTGGGGGTGGGGGTTTGGGAGAAGGGGGTGGGATTATGGACATTGGGGAGGGTATGTGCTTTGGTGAGTGCTGTGAAGTGTGTAAACCTGGTGATTCACAGACCTGTACCCCTGGGTATAAAAATATATGTTTATAAAAAATAAAAAATTAAAAAAAAACGGAACAACAGAAGTAAATGCTGTGGGAGATACAAAGAAATAGAGTTTCAATCAATAATATAATTCTTTGGGTTTTTAAATATGTGTAGAATTTAAATACACAATAACAAAAGCACCAAGAGTAGATAGTTAAGTGGAGTCCTTGAGAGTATTGTGCTAAGTGGAGTAAATCAGATGGTGAAAGGCAAATACTGTATGATCTTACTTATATGTGTAATCTAAAAAAACCAAACTCATAAAACAGAGAACAGAATGATGGTTGTCAAAGGTGGAAGGTGATCATAAGGCACAAACTTCAAGTTAGAAGTTATCTCTAGTGATACAATGTACAGCATGGGAACTACAGTTAACTAATCTATATTAAAGTTGCTTTTTAAAAATTATCTTCAGTTAGCCAACATATAGTACATCATTACTTTTTGATGTAGCATTCGGTGATTCATTAGTTGCGTATAACACCCAGTGCTCATCACAACACATGTCCTCCTTAATGCTCATCACCTCATTACCCCCCCCCCCCCACCCCCTCCCTCTGTAATCCTCAGTTTGTTTCCTGGAGTCCAGAGTCTCTCATGGTTTGTCTTCCTCTCTGATTTCTTCTCATTCAGTTTCCCTCCCTTCCCCTGTGGTCCTCCATGCTATTGCTTATGTTCTGCATATGAGCAAAACCACATGATAATTGTCTTTCCATATGACTATTGAAGTAAGTATCGACTTACTTCACTTAGCATAATCCCCTCGAGCTCCATCCATGTTGTTGCAAATGATGGGCATTCATCCTTTTTGATGGCTGAGTAATATTCCATTGTAGATGTGAACCATATCTTCTTTATCCATTCATCTGTTGAAGGGCATCTCAGCTCCTTCTTAAAAGTTCTCATCATGAGGGAAAAAAATTTGTAGCTATGTAAAGTAACATATGTTAAATAAATATATTGTAGTTATCATTTCACAACATATACATATATCAAAATCATTATGTTAGACACCTTAAAATAATACAACATTATATATCATTTATATCTAAATAAAACTGGAAAAAATATTTTTAAAAAATGTTACAAGGCTCTTTCATGGTCCAGAAAGTTGATAAAATATTAATTTAAAGTAAGTTCTAATCAAAGATGCATGTTGTAATAACAGGATGCAAAGTAGAAGAGTATTAAAAATTAATAGAGGATAAAATCAGATAATTAAAAATATTTTATTTTGCAGTATTACTAGAGATAAAGTAAAATATCTGTGTGCAATAATTTTAGAGGAGTTAATTTTGAAAAATTCTAAAAGAAGTTTTAATATTTCTAAATATTTCAATATTTAATGTTATTAGAGATAATTATTTCATTATTTTATATTAATAGAAATAAAGGGGAACATTTTATAGAGATAAAGAAGATTTAATAACCTAAATATATATGTACACCTAATGATGTAGCCTTAGCAATTCTAAGACACAATGTAACAGAATTAAATGGAGAAATAAATTCATAGTCACACATTCAGTAACTACAGAATACACAATATTTTCAAATTCACATGGAAGACTTACCAAAATTGAGCATATGCTGGATAAGAAAGCAATTTTCAATAAATGATAAATAATTGAAATCATATTTTTCCTGACCGCTGTGGAAATAAACTAGTAACATATAAATAGATTATTCTTAAAATAACTAGAAAATAGTATTTAAGAAGGGCATTTAGCAATAAATAGACTAGAAAATGTTCTTCAATAACATTGGGAAAATGTAAAAACCCTTGGTTCAGTCACCGTCTTTTCATTTGAAATTTGTTTTTACTTGTCTGTATGCTTCCACTGTACTGCAGTTGTCAAGCTTGATTCTCCCCTCCTTTCAAATGTTGAGTGCTGTCTTGCACAGCAGAGAGAAAAAGCTCTTCTGACTTTTACTGAAAGTCTCCCCATTTTTATACATTTCTTTTTTTTTTTTTTAAAGATTTTATTTATTTATTTGACAGAGAGAGATCACAAGTAGATGGAGAGGCAGGCAGAGAGAGAGAGGAGGAAGCAGGCTCCCTGCTGAGCAGAGAGCCCGATGCGTGACTCGATCCCAGGACCCTGAGATCATGACCTGAGCCGAAGGCAGCGGCTTAACCCACTGAGCCACCCAGGCGCCCCATTTTTATACATTTCTACTTAGAGAAATTTTTTTAAGTTTTTAGTGTACATTTGCACATAAATGTAAAAAAAAAAAGTCAACTGGACATTGGAAATAAGTTAAGCCAGGCTATGTTTAGTAGTTACAATGGACAGATCAGCCCCTGGTTTTCTGGAGAATAAGTGTGACCATACAACAAATTGAGAGGGCCGGTATGACAAAATTTCTGTGAACAACCAGACTAGATAGTGAATAAATTCAAGAAAACCATGGCCAGGAAATCTCTTTTCTTGGATTGTGCCCTGATGACTTAGTGAATGACAGTACATAATTAGGATGCAGCATTCTTGAATGAGGAGTCAATGAGTCAAAAATCAAATTTGATTGGATTTTGACTGATTCAACCACCATAACCAGCAAACGGGTTGGGTGGGTACCCATCGCCTCAGTACTTCCATAGTGTGGAAGAACTTCCTGGCCAGTTCATTTTCTGCAATAGATTGGTCATCAGGCTAAAGAAAAATGTAGGACCTGACTCTACTAGATTATTCAAGGGACCTCTTGGGAAATAATTCTTCACAGAGTTCAGAAAATCTACCATCCCTTCTTGTGAGTCTTGGTTCTTAAGTTCATATGGCTACAACTTCTCCTCCTTCATGGCTCTCTGCCTCTTCTCTTGCTGTTTCCTTTGCCCTCTTCATTTCTCAGCCAAGTGAGATCAAATTGTACATAACCCTTTCTGACAAAATGAATGTCTACTTCCTCTGGGCTTTACTGTACGTTTTTTTGTACATGTTGATTATTGCGCTTTTGTCTTCATATAATTATCTATCTATTTAAATGATCGCCTTTCCCTTTATACTATGAACTCCATAAAATTAGACACCATGTTTAAGTAGCCCAGAAATGTATGTCCCCTTTTAGTCTAATCTCTGTGTAGTCCCTGGGAGGTTTGTGTTGTCACTGAAGGGAAATACTATTACTCTGAGTCAATTTTGGTTTTGGCTGATAGTCTCATTTTATGAGGTTTTATAACCCTCTTGTGTCATTAGTTGTTTTGTCTTCTATTCTTAGAGGCCTTGCCAATAACAGCATTGCATTGAGATATAGGTACAGTGCTGCTTTTCTCTGTCTGTGAAAGGAGGAACCAGAGTCCCAACAGTGCCTTACAGAGCTTTCTCCTGTAGAGAAAGAGATCAGGGCAACTGAGAGAACTCTCTCAAATCTACTATTCAATCCCACTGCCATGGGCCCATTTGGGAAGAGTGGGAATAATGAGAACAGCCTTTTATAATGTTTGGATGACTATGGAAACTCACTTTAAGCCTGCACAAGCAGTATAAGGACAGGGCTGTCTTCCCAGACAAATGTTCCTCTTAGATCCTGGGAAAATGAATGCAAAGCAATTTCAGAGATGCTACCAGCCAATTATTTTTTCCCCCTTGCATTGTCATTTTTTCCCCTTTCGGTTAAAAATTGGTGCATTGGCTTTCTTTCCCAGAAACAACAACAACAACAACAAAAATAATTCTTCTCCTTGTAATACCAACCCCTTGGCAGAAGAGAGAATTGATGCAGACACATGCAACTGAAGCAAAATTTTTTTAACTACCATTAATTTCCATTCTTTGATCTAGGTTAAAGAGTGGGGAAAGTTAGGAACTTGTTCCCTACACTTTTTATGTTACTCTTTTTTTCTGTGCACATTTCATTCTACATTAATAATCAACATCTCAGATACATGCTTGGAGTTTTTCCCACTCACTAATTCACTATGTCCTCACCTCAGGGACTATGTTCTACATATCGTTATTGAAAACAGTGTTCTCTTGCTAATAAATACTCATCATATGTATGCAATATCATGAAGCCCCAGGCCTTTGATAGAACCTAGAATAGTTATGAAATTCAAAAAGAGTGGTTGTTGGGACCCATTCCAGCAATTGAATGGGAAGGGTATTGTGGTGAAATTCTGGTTTAAGGCCAAAGGAGTGACTAGGTCCCAGCAACAGGTGCATTAGCTTTCTTCTCTCCTTTGGTCCTAATCTAATCAACATGTCATCCCAATTGCCAATGCCCCCAGTGATGATTGCTCCTCTTCCTCCAATGAATAAAAGTTGAAGGAAAACTGTTTTGAGGATCTCTTCCTCTTCATTTGTTATGGAATTACTAGAGGTTTTTAAGTGTCCAGAGTCTGTTGCTCTCAGTTTTTTGACTAAAGCTGTATCCACACTCAGATTCATCTCTGCTGTACCTCCATCTCCTATTATATTTCAAAAGGTTAGTCCCTAACCCCAGTCACAGGCACTCCACTTTCGTATTGAGTGTGGGTCTCAGTTCCTTATTTTAATAAGCTGGTAATCATACAAATGTCCTCCTACGCCTGCAATGTGCAACACAAAAATAAGCCATTTAAAGTCTCATCATTATGGACCATTTCTGAGCACCAACTAAAGTTGAAGAAGGAATTGGCAACAGGCACTCGACCCAAACTTGACAGGCTTAGTGAGAGAAGCTGAAGAAAAAGATGTCTTTATAAAAGATAAGATTCATCTGATTGGCTGTACCAATCAATGTCTGATGGATTCTATACCAAATATGTTCCTTAACTGGTCTCCAACTTTGACACATTATGCCAGTTAGCAAAAGGAAATAAGAAAGTTCATGTGCTGGTGAATGGTAGAGGAGAGGATAAAGGAAGAGTATGGACTCTGAGGTCTGTAAGACCTTACTGGGAAGTTTGGACATCTCCATCATTATTACCTCCATGATCTGAGCAAGCGCCTCAATCTCTCTAACTCTGTTTCTTTATCAATGAAATGGGAATTGTAATAGAAACCCCCTTTCTAATCCTCATCTTTCTCTGTATAAAATGGGAATTATAATGGTTCCTACACTGGAAAACATACAGGGTGTACCCTTTAATAACTGTTAGCTATCAGCTTTGTTTTGGTTTTGGTTTTTTAAAAGAAAGCTATCACAAACCCAATCTAGAACAAAGATTATTTTGATCAAAGACAAACAATCATATTTCATTAAGAGGTTCATTTCAAAATATCTGTTAGATATTAGCAAAAGTAAAATCCAAATCTCAGAGACTGAAAAAGAAAAAAAAAAAGAACAAAATGTCCAGTGACTTTCTCTTAGTGATGGGCTTATGGGAACTCTTTTTTTCTTGAAGTGTTTGAGAAGTTCTAAGTTTTCTACATTGAGCATATGGTACTTTCAAATAGTCAGGAAAAAATCATTACCTTTTATAAATATAGATATACACAATTATCAGAGGACAGTACATGGACCTTAGCCTCTCTCCTCAATTTCTCCTACTTAATTGGATACCCAAGGGGGTCTTTGCTGGGTTCTTCGGTTAAATGTGGTGCCTAAAGATTGGAGGGTTGATAAAGTGTAAATGTGTGTGCGTGTGCATGTGCACATGCATGAATGGGTGCCTATATATTAGTCTGATTTCAATTTTTTTTGCTCTATTTCATTTTCAAAATATCAAAGCACAAAAGATAAAAATAACCCACTCTCAAAAGGAAATAATTACTCTCAGTAATGATCAAACATTACCAGTTAGTCCTTTTTGCTTCAGATATTTTGTTTATATAAATAAAATAGAGTATGACAAACAAAATTCAAGTTCCCTTTGTTTCTCTCTCCCAAGTTCCATCCCCTTTTCTCTTTCCCAGGGGTGGGTGGCCATTATTATGTGTTTGGAGGATACCACTTCAGTTCATATTTTTGTATTTTAATTGCATGTATGTGTTCTATGAGTAGTAGATAGTATTGCTTTACATGTTTTGTAGTATTTACAGATTTCTTCTAGATTGTATCTACCATTTTGTAGCTTGTTTATTCTCAGATTTTATTTTCTAGATCAGTGCTCTCCAGTAAAAATATAATATGAACTATAATGTTATAAATTTTTCTAATATATAAATAAAATGAAAAGAAACAGATTAAATTTAGTATAAATTTATATAACCCAGTATATCCAAAATATTATTCTAAAATATATCTTTAGCCACATTACAAATGCTCAGTAGCTTTATGTGGTTAGTGACTGTCACATTGTAGAGCACAATTTTAGATCTACTTATATGATACACAATCACTTAATTGTTGTAGGGTATGTCACTGTATATATGTAGTATATACATAGTACATACCGCATAGTATATACCATAGTAAACATGTACTGTGTGTGTGTGTGTATGTGTGTGTGTACCACAATTGATTTACCCATTCACTAATTGATGGACAATTAGGTTTTTCCCTACTGCAAATAATGTTCACTGAGCATTTTTGTCTATGTATCCTGTTGCATAGGTATGAGTTTCTCTCAATGAATATCACGACTGGAATTTCCAGTTCCTAGGAATGAGCATCCAATTACAGGCTGTTGCCAAATTGCTCCCCATACTAGTTGTACCAGTTTCCATTCTTAACAACAGGGGCTGAAAATGCTTTATTCCTCATCTTCACTACAGACTACCAGAGTGGAATCCCACCTCTTCTTTTTTTTTTTTTAATATAATTTTTTATTTTTTATAAACATATATTTTTATCCCCAGGGGTACAGGTCTGTGAATCGCCAGGTTTACACACTTCACAGCACTCAC
>NC_081569.1:67742931-67809711 GCF_022355385.1 Mustela nigripes
CACCCACTTAAGCCCCCATGTTGCATCACCACTTCCTCATATCAGGGAGATCATATGATAGTTGTCTTTCTCTGCTTGACTTATTTCGCTAAGCATGATACGCTCTAGTTCCATCCATGTTGTTGCAATGGCAAGATTTCATTTCTTTTGATGGCTGCATAGTATTCCATTGTGTATATATACCACATCTTCTTGATCCATTCATCTGTTGATGGACCCACCTCTACTTCTTAACTGGGAGACTTGACACACTATTTCACTTCTGTTTATCTGTGAAATGAGGATAATAAAAATAGTATCTATCTCACTGTTGTTAGTATTGATGAGTTAATACATGGAAAGAAAACACTCAGAACAATGCCTGAAATTGGGAATTCCTCAATAAATGTAAGTTATTGTTATTTTGTCCTCTTCTCATTTGTTCTTCAAACTGTTCTGGATGGTAAGCAGAACAATATTATTACTACCAAGATAAGAGATTGAATAAGACCCTATCACATGTCTAGGATTTATTAAATGATGTTAAATGTCATAGTTACAAAGAGATAATTTCATCTAATCTTCCTGTTGCTTTAGAGAAGAAAAAATTTTGGATTTCCTGGGATTTTAACTAACAGCTAAATTCTCCAATTTGGTTAGAGTATTAGAGTCTAGAATGTTAGAGTATTCTTACTCTCAGATATTACTAGTTGTGTAAATCCTTACTTTTCTCAAGAAACATTGGAGAAAACATAAATTGTGTTATGATCAAATGCCAAAGTTCATGGGAAATACCATAGATGTATAATTTATTTTAATTAGAACAAAGATTTATAATACTTTCTTCTTATATTCTTATATTCAGTTAGAATTTCAGTTCTGTCTGCCACCACTACCACCATCACTGACATCACCACACGATCAATGCCATTTTTACCCTCCTCTCCACTGAGATCAGACCTATTTCAGATGGAATAAATGATGTTGAATAGTTATTGACTGTGCCTCCATAATGTTCAGTGAGTAAATTAGAGCCTCATGCTTAGATAAAAATGCCCAGACCTAGACAGGTAGGAAGGATGCTAGGGTTAGGAGAGCTTTCTCTTTTCTATCTTAAATTCTACTGTAATTTCTCCTCCTTTTCCATTCATTGTATATATTTTTCCCCTGTTTTAAAAAAATTTACTATGGCTTTGCAGTTTCTATCACCTGGATCCTCTCAGGGTCAGTTTCTATTTAATGCTTTTTTTTTTCTGAGTATTTTTTATGTTTTCTTTGTACATCTAATGATTTTTGATTGACAGCTAGACATTATGAACTATACAAGATAGGATTTCTGAATTTTGTTAAGGTCTTTGAAGAGTAATTTGTTTCAAAAGGTAGTTAATTTGGATAGACTCAAACTCCCAACTCTGTCTTATGGTGAACAGCAAATGAACGCTCCCTCCAGTTCATTCACCTCCCAGCTACTGTTATTTTTCAAGACCCCCTAAGGCCTCCCCTAGAACATGTATAGCGGTCATCCAAGGTTTTAGGCAGATTGTTTATATGTTTGTTATTCTTCCTTTGTGCAGTTCTCTCCTTTCCAGTATTATCCTTCTAACTTTCTGCTCTGCTTGCCCCAGACTGTGTCTGATACCTCAAATCAGTAATATGGTGGCTTTCTACTGTTGCAGTTGTATAGGCAAGAGCCTTCAAACCTTCAAATCTCATTCATGGAAATTCTTCTTTCAAGGATAGATTTTCTTCTACTTTTGAATTTGGTTTCTTTCCAATTTAATAATTAAAAAATATATATTATCCAGATTTTATAACTGCCCTCTGAGGAAAAGTTAGTCCAACCCAGCTTCTCTTCTATTTCTGAAGGTATAGTACCCTGGTAAGTGTTAACCTAAAATAGTTCCAACTTCCATACTATTTACTCAGTGAAGAAATCAGATGAAAGTTGAAGGTGGATGAAGGCATTTGTTGTGTTCTCTCTTCTTCTGAAATTGCTTGAATTTTACCTTAATAGAAAATTTAAAATGAAAAGATTACTTCATGAGTGGTACTGTATATTGCCTATTTTTGACAAAAAGAAACATAATATTTTGTTGTTCTACTTTTAATAATATTAAGACTACCTAGCTGGAGGTTTTAAGCAGTCTAAGCGGAAATCAAGATCTAAGAGAGTGTTGAAAGGAGAACATCTCTCAGTGGGATGAATCATTGCATGCACAAGTGTGGGGCCACAAGAAAGAAAACAAACTTTGGATTTGACATATTGTTCTCTGCATTGCCTCTGAGAAACCTGTAAACTCAGGTCAGATGAGAAGAGAAACACAGTGATCCAAGAACTAAGAGGAAGTCTGACAAAGACCCGAGAAAGCCCTTATAGAAGAATTGTCGTAAAATTATGGAGTACTGAGAATCGCTGGAGTTTCATAATAGAAAGGGCCACGTAAAGTCATATAGTTGAGTGTCAACAGCTTCTGGCAGGACATGGTGTTATTTTCCTGTGCTGCCTATTCTTCCTTCTTTGGTAG
The DNA here is from genome assembly GCF_022355385.1 of Mustela nigripes. Classification (NCBI taxonomy): domain Eukaryota; kingdom Metazoa; phylum Chordata; class Mammalia; order Carnivora; family Mustelidae; genus Mustela; species Mustela nigripes. The sequence goes on from NC_081569.1 coordinate 67,745,436, forward strand.
GATGATATCAATAGTCCCAAAGGTGCTGTACATCTCTAATAGTTTGTGATTTTATAATCACCCCATCCCCTCCCAACATTATTCTGATAGGGAACGGAGGCCACAACTTGAGTTCATGGCAGAACTAGAATACAGCATGAATTTACTCTCTTCCACCAAGTATCATTTCCACAAGAAGAGGGGCTAACATTTATTCAGTGTGCTGAACATTTTATTCATTTATATATATAACTTACTTTATATATTTATATTTATCATACATCATTTCATCTTTATTATAACCTACTATGAGGTAGGTACTATTACTATCTCCAGTTTTAAAATGATGAAATTAAGACACAGAAAACTAAGCAGTTTGTCAGATATGCCTGCAAAGCACATCTCTAATTCTATTTTTCTCACCAGCACTCTCACTATCATAGTCTAAACCAACGCCAGATGTCACCTAGATTCCTGTAATTTAACTGCTCTGCTTGTCTTACCCCCTTGTCCATGCTCTCAGCAGCCAAAGGAATCTTTCAAAAATATAAATCAAATTATGCCATGCTTCTGCTCAAACTCTCCAATGGTTTCTTACTGCACTTAGAATACAATGTAGACTCCTTACCACAGCCTTTGAAACCCTCTAGAGCCAAGCTTTTATCTGTCCTTCTGACCTTACCTCCTGCCAGCTGTCCTGGAGGGTGCGACTATGATTGCTGTCTTTACATTCCCCAAACGTGCTGCTCTTGTGAGGTTCCAGCTCTTCACATCGCCCAGCCTCCTCCTCCCTAGTGTATGTCCATCTCGTCATTTGACTTTCAGCTGGAATACAACATCCTCAGAGACATCCTCCCCACTGACATGAGCTAAAGAACCAAGTACCTTCTCCCCAATTCCCATCCCTGGCAAGCAATCTATCCCACTCTGCCATTTTTTTATCTTAAATAATCATCACTATCTGAAATTACCTTATTATTTATGTTTATTTTCTCATCTTCTCCACTAGAATGTATACTCCATATGGTAGTCTAGGTTCCCTAAGAACAAACACCAAGATGAGATTAAGTATGTACACAGATTTTTAGTATGAGAAATGCCCGAGAGAGAAAATGGGGAGGGAACACCAAGTTTGCAAGCCATCAGAACCTGGAGCAAGTCTGATCCTGAGTGAAGGAAAGAAGGCAGCATGGGAAGGAACTAGACCACTGTGCAGTGTAAGGAATGTTCAGCAAGACCATCAGTGAGTTCTCAAGCCATAATCAACCATTTTTTAGTACTAGGTCTCCCACAAATGGACTTAGTATCTCTATCAGTCAGTCACTGGTGGAAAGCAGCCCATAGCAAGCTGTAGTCTTGTACAAATGGTAGAGTGGATTTCAGAATCTGAGTCTATGGCATATTTTCATGCGTGCCACCTTCTATAAGAGCAAGGACTGTGTTCTCCCCCTCTATTACCAGAAGTTTTCATAATGTCTGACACAGATGATACAAAAGATATACTTGGGCAATGAATGAATTGAATAAACAAAAGAATGAACAAACTTGCCCAAGGTCACATAGGTGGAAGAACAGAATTTGGAAACCAGTTTTCCCAGTTCTAGGTAATTAGTGCTACTACTGCTTTTATCTATGCCCACTATATTCTACTGTCTCTGAAACTGTCAGCAAGAAATAATAAAATCAATTATGTATCTTTGATTGGACCTCTGAGGCATATTTATATCCCTTCTGTAACATACTGTCCAAATAGTCTATGTTTAACATAGTGTTTTCCCTCCCACCTGACAAAAATAAAAGTTTACCACCACCATGCAGAAGAAGTAATGTTAAGTGCCCTCTCTCCCTTCAAATATATTGGATATAAAAAGTGTAATCTTTTTTCTTCAAAAAAATCACAAAGGGCAGAGAAAAAACAGAAAGAAGAAACAGAAAGAAAAAACAGAAGCCAGTGCTCAGTGGGCATCAACTCTGCACTCTCAGCAAATATCACATAAGGAAGAGCAATATATTCACCTTATCACTGTTTAATACAATAATTAAGTCCGGGATATGTGTATAAAGGAGTTGTTGAGTTTTATCACAAAGGACAAACATCTAACTTGACCATCTTACAAAAATGTTCAAAAACAGAAGAGACTTCTTAAAACAAGCTTCAGTGCATGCAAGGCAGGCAAAATAATAGAAACCACATAAAATTATTTTTAAATGTTATACTTTGAAGCTGATAGCTTGAGATCAAAGACAGTGGTGAAGTGCTTATCTGAAATATCTTCTCAGAAATTTGGATGGCAAAAATAAACAGCTTTGCTCTAGGCTTTAATAGTTTTCCCTAAAACCCAAACAGGATAATACTACTTCTCCCTACACAGAGTTCAATGTAGTAACCAAGTAAAGAAACACTGGTGCCACATAAGAAAACTTGCTACAGTGACTTGTATGATGCAAAAGAGCTAATCTTCTGTTCATCTTTGTTTTGAAACCCTGGGGACTTCATTCTATGTAGTGTGTTGGATCCTAGAGAAAAGAATGCCTTTATGATTAGCCTGAGATCTTTGAGTTGTTTTGACTCAAAAGGGGTTGGAGACAGGTGAGAAGAAGTGAAGTAGAGAGGAATGACTAATCACAAAAGAAGAGGTGGAATTTGCCTTTGTGGATCACCTTGATTTGCACAGATGGAAATTAGGCAAGTGGGAGAGGATTTAATATGGAATAAAACAGAGAGAGGAGAGCATCCTGATGATGGTGGAAAGTTCTAGTGGAGGCAAGGATGAAAATGTTAATTTTGCTTAATGCTATTGTTTCTAATCTTGATTTATATGCAATTTCCCTGTGCTCCACCTCAGACTTACTAAATCAAAATCTCTAGGAATGAGAATGAGAAGTAACCCCTCCCCTTTTTTTAAGATCAAAAAGTAATCTGCATGGTCATTCATGGTCATGGCTGACTGGCTCAATTTGAATTCTAGGTCTCCAGTTATTAGGCAATTAATTTCAGCAAACATCACCATCACTGTATAGATACAGGCAATATACACTTCTGTTTGTATAGCTGAAACCCGTAAGAATACCCATGAGCATACTGCTTTCATTCCTTTAAGACATCTTTCTGAGATTTGACAGTGTTGCATTCCTGTCTCCTTTATGTGGTGGAAAGGAAGGAGGCTGAAGTCAGACTAGAGATACCACACAGGTATTCCAAAGGCAGATAAAGATGAATGAGATGATTGCCAAGTCAAAGAAAATGAAACTGATCCACATCTTTAACAGTTTCATTGACATAGAACTGACTTATAAACAAGGGCATATATGGAAAGTGAACACCTCTTTAAGTTTTGATCTATGTAAATATCTATAAAATCATCACCATAATCAAAGTAAGGAATATATCTATTACTCTCCAAATTTTACTTGAAATCCCTCCCTTCTGTTTCCCTTTTGCCCTTTCTTGTCTCCAGACAACAATTAATCTGCTTTCCACCAGTTTAGTTTTAATTTTCTAGGTTTTATGTAGGTGGAATCACTGAATGTTCTCTCTTCTGTCTGGTGTCTTTCACCAAGCATAAATAATTTGAGATTAATTTATATTCTTAATGTGTCAATCATTCACTCCTTTCCTTTTCTAAGTCCAATTCCATTGTATGGACACACCAGTTTATCTATTCACCAGATGATGAACATTTGAGTTTCCAGTTTTTAGCTATAACGGATAAAGCTACTATACACATTCATGATAAGTCTTTACCATGGACATAATTTCATTTTTGTATGGTAAATACCTAAGACTAAAATAGCTGGATTATATTGTAGGTGTGTGCATTACTTTTCAAGAAACTGTTAAACTGTGCTCCGGAGTGGTTATATTATTTCATATTCTTGCCACCAATGTATGAATGTTCCAGTTCCTCCACAAGCCGAATGACACTTGGTCATAATATATTATCGATTTTTATAAATATCTGGATTTCATTTGTTAAAACTTTGTTCAGGATTATTGCATCTATGCTCAGGGGGTATACTGGTCTATGCTTATGTTCGTCTGGTTTTGGTGTCAGAATAATGCTGGCCTCATAGAATGAACTGGGAAATATTTTCTCCTATTCAATTTTCTGTAAGAGTTGGTGTAGATTTTGTATTATTTCTCCGTTAAATATTTAGAAGATTCATCAGTGCAGTCATCTGAGCGTGGTGTTTTCTTTGTCAGAAGGTTTTCTTTAACTACAAATTAAATTTCTTTAACAAATAGAAAACTATTTAGGTTATTTCTTCTTAAGTAAACTTTGATGATTTGCATCTTTCAAGGAATTTGTCAACAGTAACTTTGAAAGCCAGAGAACAGTGAAGCAATGTGTTAGAAATTCTGATAAAAAGGTATTTTCTATTCGTGGTCAAACAAAATAAGAGGTTGAATCTAGAGAGGAAAATATGAGAACAAGAAAAAAGCTGTCCAGCATAAGAAATGTTAGAGTGATGGCTATACCTAGAGAAAACAAGTCCAAATGAGAGCTAAAGAACTTCATGATGGAGACCTCCAAAATTAATTAGTTCATTAATTATAAATAAATAAACTAACACTTTGGATAATGCACAAAGTAGAATTGAAAAAACATTTTTATATTTATTATATTTGGGGGAAATTAATAGGTAATATTAGTTTAATTTATATATAAATATATATTTATATATAAAATATATATAATATATCAAATTATAATTATAAAATATAAAATAAAGAATATTTTGCAACACTGTCAAATAAAAATATATTTTATAAAATGATATAATTTTTATTTCATATTTTATTTTATAATTATAAAATATATATTAATTTTAATTATATAACTAATAAGCAAATAAGTGGGGCAGTAATAAAAAATAAAATTTGTATAAAAAGAAAATATAAAATATGTCTAATAATGAACAATATTTATATAGATATAGTAATATAAACACTGAATGTTCATTTAACCAACAATTATTAAATTGATAATGTCAGTTATTAAATTGACAGATTGGGGTAAAGGGATATGAGGTAGAGAAGAGACACAGGGAGACAGAAAAATTCTTACCTGCCATAACATGAAGTCAACAGATAATTTTTCAAGTAGGTAAATATAAAGAATATAAATGTTGTTTTTATAAATATGAAGATAAATTATAGAAGAGAAAGCTAAGAAATAGTATTTACTGCGGCACCAGTAGGTGCATAGCCTGGGACTACATTTTTTTTCTTTTAAACCTTATAGTACTATTTCACTTCTTAAACCATGTGTATGTACTATTTTGTTAAATATAAAATTAATTTTATATAGGGTAAAGTTGTCACTATGTTCCACTACAATAATCTTGACAAGAAACTTACTAACGAGCCTTCTTTATTATATTACAAAATTTACTAATAGTCTACATTATTTATGGAACAAAGATCCTAAGCTTCTTAGCTATTGCTATTGCTATTGCTGGGTAATAAACCACCCTTAAATACAGTTGTTTAAAATTACAAGCATTCTCGCAAGTTTATAGGTCAGCTGGGTGTTTATCTTACTACAGCCCACTCAGATGGACCAAGTAGGCAGCTCTGCTAAGACAGAAAACATTCTCTCACAGGATTGGAGATTGCTGGTTCTTGGCTAGTCTAAGATGGCTTTGGCTGGGACGGCTGGACTCTCTTCCACATGGTCTCTCATCCTTCAGCCTGTTAGCTGGGCTTGTTTACATGACAGCTTCTCAGGGTTCCAAGAGGGTGAAAAGGGGTGTAAGACTCTTTTAAGCCCTAGGCTCAAGATTGCCACATAATTATTTCTGCTGTTTCATTGGTCAGGGCAATTACAAGGCCAGCCCAGATTTAAGAGATAAGGAAATAGATTTTATCTCTTGATGAGGACGGCTACAAAGTCACATTGCAAATAGCATAAATATGGGGAGGAGCAGAAAATTGTGGCCATTTTTTGCACTCAGTCTCCCTCAATATTCAAGCTCCCACTTTCCTTCTTATGTGAGTTTCCCAAGTTCGTATACATCGTCTTAGTTCAGGCTGCTTTAACAAAAATTACCGTAGATTGGGTGGCTTAAATAACATTTTTTTCTCACATTCTAGAAGCAGGTAAATCCAAAATCAAGGGTCTGGCAGGTCTGATGTGTGGTGAGGACCTACTTTCTGGCATGTAGACAGTTGTCTTCTCATTGTACCCTACATGCCCAAGAGAGATCATCTCTCTCACGTCTCTTCTTATAGGGGCACTAATCCCATTCATGAGAGTTCCCCCTCCATGAACTAATTACCTTTTAAAGGTCCCCTCCATACACCATCTTATTAGGAATTAGAGCTTCAGCATATGAATTGTTGAAGAACACAAACACTCATTTGATAGCATACATGTAGGCCTCCATGTTGTCTCATCCAGAGGGCTTTTCCATACATTTTATAAGATATTAAACATCTCTCCTTCCACTAGGAATCTAGATCAAGTCTCTTTTCCCCTTTTAAGCCTTTCCTGGCCTTTCCAAGCTTTTTGTGATCTTCTATTTGTCACTTAATTAAATTTATCATAGAAATATATTAGCCCTTCCTTGAAACAGGAATTGTATCTTGTAACATTTAAAAAATACTGCGAGCGTATCATGCTTAGCGAAATAAGTCAAGCAGAGAAAGACAACTATCATATGATCTCCCTGATATGAGGAAGTGGTGATGCAACATGGAGGCTTAAGTGGGTAGAAGAATAAATGAAACAAGATGGGATTGGGAGGGAGACAAACCATAAGTGACTCTTAATCTCACAAAACAAACTGAGGGTTGCCGGGGGGAGGGGGTTTGGGAGAAGGGGGTGGGATTATGGACATTGGGGAGGGTATGTGATTTGGTGAGTGCTGTGAAGTGTGTAAACCTGGTGATTCACAGACCTGTACCCCTGGGGATAAAAATATATGTTTATAAAAAATAAAAAATTTAAAAAAAAAATAAATAAAAAAAAAAAATACTGCCTTTTTCTTGGAAGACTGCCCATCAAGGTTTGATGGATGGATAGACAGATGGACGGACAATTACATTACCCCCTCTGACTTGGGAGAGACTACTGCCTATATTGTATCATATGGAAAGAAAACTGGATAAGCCTCATACTATATAAAACCATGACTCTAGTGTGTGTAAGCTGAACAATTTCCTGGAATACAAGTGGGAAAAGGAAGAAAAGGGAGGGAGGGAGGGAGGAAGGAAGGTCAGAAGGAAGAAATAGAGACTCACTCTTTCACCCCCACAAACATACAAAGCACAGTAATGTAGGGTCACTGAATCTCCTTCTGGACTACAATTATGAATGTTGCTCCGGGCTCTCTTGCTGAGAGGGTCCTACCTATCTATTATGTTGGAAAATGCCCTTCTGTCTGGGCTCCTCTCTGGGCCATGTGGAAAGGGGGCTGAATAGAGGCATAGTGAGAGGCTTTCTTGCCTTTCTCATGCTCCTTTCCTGATGCATTAGTGTCTTGGCCCAAGGCACTTTGGACAGTCTCATAAGAACTAGAGACTAGGCGTCCAACATTTTTTTTTATTGGTTATTATGAGAAGTTGAGTGCCAGTCTGCAGAGAAATTGGCCTTCCTGCCAACTGCTGGCTTCCCTTCAGGACAGAGAGAACCTATTACTGTGTCTCTCAAGCTCTTTTGCCAATCTGCTGTTTTTAAAACCTCCTCTCTTGTCCATCTGTATTAGATCTGCAATATATTTTGTTGCTCATTTTCTGGTAAAATATTTTAAAGCTTAGATATTTGTTTTTTAGTGGCTCTTATATGCATTCCATTAATTCCTCTAAAGGTACCATCTTTTCTATTTAACTCGTGGAATTTGCTGCTGGATTGCGCTATCACCACTAGAGGTTCTGACAATCTTTCTTTTCCAATTGAAACACAGGCTGTCAGCTGCTGAATGGGTTTAAGATTCTTTTGACTAGTAATAAGACCATCCAAATCAACTCCACTCCATAAACTTAGAATTCTCCACAGTGCTGGTCAGTCTGCAGAGCTGGCACCGTCTTGGGCCTTTTTTGTTCCCCCTTCTGTTGCCCCAGAGTTTAAAAGGGACATTGCAGCTTTGTTTAATCCTACATTTTGGGGTGTTTAAAACTAGTTGTAAAAAAATCTGATAATTAAAATATTTTCAAAGTTTAAAATGTTCTACATGTCTCAAGAAAGTTTCCTAATTCACAAATTTAAACATCTCATTATTTTGATAGTTAAGCATCAATTGAAAAAAAAGAAGAGAGGTGGGTAGTTGAATTGTGCTGGCTGGTTTGTATTGTCCATGGTAAAGATGCATATAAAACAAATTATAATTAGTAGAAAGTAAAATGTAGCTTTATTCTGGATGTTATCAATCCTTATTTGTCCTTTCAGATTCTAGGTAAGAAAACCACATAAGTTGTCCATGTGGCCCTGGGCACTTCTAGGAATTTTTTTTAAAGAGTATCCTGGTGTTTGAGACCGTGTACACGTATGAACTTCTTTCTGAATATTGCACAATACCACCTAGTAAACTCCCAGTAATTCCTCTGTGTTTTATTGGCCTCTTCATATCCCCTTCACTTCTCTCTCACTAACCATTTAGATTCTCAGCATAGAATCTCTCAGGGGGATATGTCTATTTAGCAGTTAGATGGGGGGGGAAAAATGTAAACTGTCTCAACCAGGGAAGGATTTTCTATAAAGCTAGTGAAGCTTCATCTCAAGACTTCTCCCTTGCATGAGCTTTTCCAAAGCTCTATACCTAATTTCATATTCATATTATTTTCTTAAAAATGCTCCCCTAAATCATTTAAAATTCATTTATGCTTCTAGTCATATATGCTCCGATATGCCTCTGGTCTCTTCTCACCCCTGGACTTCCTCTTAACCATTACTCAATTTAAAAGCAAAATACAATCAAAGAAGTATCAAATTTACTTTCTCTTTGAGTTTCTCAATTAGACAATTCATCAAAAAAAATTTTTTAAGGACATCGTCTCTTTCTTCCTAAGTTCTTTCCATAATTATATGTGTCATCCTATTTTATTGACTGAAAGAATTCTAGCTTTCAGCTGAAAACTTTTAGTTTATCCTGTCAGTTCATTATCTTCAAGGTAGAGTTAAGTCAGGGTGGGGGACAGCTCTTAGCTTTCCATCATGACTCAGGATACCTCCAGGCTCCAAAGGGAAGAATGCAGGGAGGTGCCATTTAAGATGTTTGCCTTTGTAAAACGATGAAAAATTTTTAAAAAATTTAAAGATGTATGGGACGTCGGCTTTCTCAGTTAGTGAAGCATCCACTCTTGATTTTGGCTCAGGTCATGATCTCAAGGTCATGAGTTGGAGCTCTGCATTGGGCTCCATGCCCAGCATGGAGCCTGCTTAAGATTCTCTCTCTCTCTCCCTCTGCCATCCCTCCACCTGGCATGAATTCACCCCCCCCCCCCCCCCCCCCCCCCCCCCACTCATAACCCACCCCCCCCCCCTCCCAAAAAAAAAAAAAAAAAAAAAAAAAGATGTGTGCTTTTGTAGTTCCCAAACAACTGGATACTTTCTACAATGTATCATTTCCTTTCCCTTAGAACTGGGGTTTCAAAGTCCTTTTGAATTCAAATTGAAAATTCTTTTCATTCAAAGGAATGAAAATGAGGTCATGATCCCTAGGGTCAGTCTTTCTACACATAGAAAAGGCCCTAAATCCATAGTTTTGTGATGATTTTTTGCCAATGTTTATTCACAAGCGAGTCTTCACACACCTGAATAATTCATACCAGGCGAGGAAATAAGAATAACGGGAACAGGGAGTCATGACCTGTCACTATTAACTGCCTGTACTGAGTTTGATAATCAGATAGGCTGGAGTCCAGGGTTTGGCCTGGAGCCCCCTAAGTAAGGTACTCTGAGGATGGGGCAGCAAGGTAAATGAAAGAGGCGGATCCTTACAGCTATAGTGGCCCCCTTCCTCTGAGCAGCCCATGTCCTCTCTTCAGATAGCACAACTTGTGCAATGCAGTTCCCATCTTAGAGCTTTTATTTGGCTTTCTGATTTTCACCCCTAGTTTTGTTTTAGGAGCTCTGGATACAACCACTCAAGAATCAGAGTTAGGAGCATCCTGGGTTAGCTCCTGCCACTCATTTTGGCCTTGGGTAAACCGTATGAAGCTGCAGGTTCTTTATGGATAGAATGGGGCTAGAATTAATGTGGTTGTTGGGAATTAAACAAATCTGTAGAGTCCTAAGAAAATGATAAGCATTCAGTAAGTATTAGCTATTGTTTTCATGATTATTTTTTAAGAGTCTCCTAAACAAAAAGAATTGTTAGGTATTTAATAGGTAAGAGCCAAGTGATACAAAATCAAAGAAGATGGGAAGACATGCCTATTGCCCACTCACTCTATCCTTTTCCTAGACCACTAGGATGCTGGAGATGGGGGCAGACTTGGGGGGCCATAAACTGATGGAAATAGAAGGAAACACAGAGAACATCAAGTGTGTTGAGAGGATATGAATCCTCAAGGGCTAGAATTGCTGATGACCACTGGAGGAGTATTCTTAATGTATACTGAGAACCTTCCTCTTAGTCTAGAGAGGTTCTTCCTCTAGACAACTTTGATGAGTCTCAAAATCTGGGAAGGACACCAGAGAAAACTGTAGTCTGAAGAATAAGTTTTTCTTTTCTATTGGCAGAAGAGTTCTGGTTAAGTCAATTCAGATAAAATATATCTCCTTATTCAAGCTAGCAGGTTTATGACATTTTAAAAGTAGAAATTATCAGTCTATTTCATTAAAAAATTATGAAACCACTTATTAAATTCAATATAGGTGTCACAAACTTGTATGGCTAGAAGGAAATTTAAAGACAACTTGGTTGAATCCTGTTGTTTGTAGGATGATGTAACTCAGGTTTGGAAAGGCCAAAGGACTTGCTCATGGTCATGTTGCAATTTTGACCAGATAGCCAAAATAAAAATCAGCTAAGACAGACAAACAGTTGGCTTGGCTTTTAAATTTTTATTAACTCAGACTTGATCAATCAAATTAGTTTTGAAATGTAAATAGAGATTAAGAAGTGCCCGAAAGTAAATGGAAAGGAAATAAAGACTTGGATTGTATTTATACTGCTTTTTTTCTTTTCCAAAGGATAAGGTTTATAAAGCCTTGTTGATTCTCACACCATAAACTTTGAGAAGGTAGTTTTACTTTTTCCTCCTCCATTTTTTCTTTTTCTTTAAACATGGGAGAACAACGTTGTAGAACACAGTTTATTTGGGTCCTGTTATTCCCAGACCTCTGCTCCTCTCCCGTCCATCAAAGAGGAGCCTGCCCCTCCACACCTTACCTCTAATCAGCTCCCCAAAAGGATAGTAGTCAATCTAGAGAAAAAAAAAATTGAGTGTAGGTAGAGGAGGAAGAAGAAAAGGCAGAAAAAGTCTTAGTGGTTCTAAAAACAAAAAAAAAACACAAAGTTCAACTGAGTAAATTTGACAACCCAAGTGGCTTTATTCAATGATTTGTGAATCAGGAGACATCCCATCTGGCAAAGGACTAAGGACTAAGAAAGGGAAAGGTTTTTAAAGGCAGGACAAAGAAGTCATAAACAAAACAAAACAAACAAATCATTTCAGGCAAGGTCACCTTCTTTGGGGGGGAACTAAAGGGTCTTACCAGGTATATTTCCTTACCTGGGCTGACTAGGAAATTCCAGACTGACAGGTTAAGATTACATTCCTGGGGAAGGTTGAAACTGCAATTAGGTGAGATATTGAGCCCCAGTCTTGGGCCTAGCACAAGAGACTCCATTTTGAGTCTGTGGTTTTCTTTTTTTAACAGTGGTTTGAGGTGGAGGAAGACAAATTTTATCAGAGAGTTTGAGTAATCTGTTTGAAACTGTATTTTTCAGTCTCCTTCAATAGCCTCTTACAGAATTTCTTTCTGATTACTTTTGCTTTTAAAATCTGCTTGTACCAAAGAGCACTACTATAAAACTGAAACTCCCTAGAAACTGTTCTGCAGGTTTATGAGGGTTATAAACTATGGTTTACTGAAGCCAGCTTGTATTTGCTCACAAAAACAAATTCTGTGCATTTCTTCCAAATAGCATTTAGTGGCTTCTCATTGGTAGCTTGTAATTGGCCATAGTGGGAATATTTACACCACAGAAATTGGCAAACACTGCAAATTAAGATTTGTTTTTCTCCCCCTAGAGAGCCAGTTTACCAGCATACCACTGGATTAAAAAACGCACAATGAGAAAAGAATCCTCCTTCCAATTCTCACATTCAGATTTTTTTTTTTTTTTTAAATCAAGATAGCTGTGTTCTCCTTTGGACTCTCTCCATTTAAAATAAATGCTTCTAAAAATATAGCATTGGGAACTGGAAGATAAGCAATAGAAAGCTAACTTCTCCATTCTTTCTCCAACTCTAATGCCATTTTCTGTAGTTAACTTAGTGTGTTAGAATGTGTCACTAACAAAACAGAAAAGACATTGTATCAATCCTGACAGTCCAGTTTTCTTCATTCCAAGAGAAAAACTAGATTTTTTCCAAGGTCACTTTCCATACACCAGAACATTAGCAGTTAGTTGTTTGTCTCAGGAACACTGAACAAGTGTGGTCAAGGAGGAGAGGCTGAGGGAATGTCTATAGTTCCATTCAAACCCATCCCCCACCATTAAAATCATGTTTGTGCTACAATTGATGAATAGCAACTCCTAACATATGAAAACACTTTTTTACTTCTTAAATTACTTAAATTTATTATTAAATTTATAGCATTCTTCTAGGAGCATTGGTACCTATAAAATATATGTTTTTTAATTTAATTATTAGAGAGAGAGGGAGCTGGAGCATGAGTTGGGGGAGGTGGAGAGCTGAGGAAGAAGAGGACTCCCTGCTGAGCAGGGAGCCCAGTGACTTGGGGCTCAATCCCAGGACCCCAGGACCATGACCTGAGCCAAGGGCAGACTCTTAACCAACTGAGCCACTCAGGCACCCCACCTATAAAATATTTTTTAAAAGGATTCTTGTCCTCTTTCTGTCATAAATACCTTTGAAAATGATGAAGTGACAGACCCCCAAACTGGAAAAACACATAAAAGTTTGCCTCTAACTTCAGTTAACTCCAGGCTATGAACCCTACCTGTAGGCGAGGTCCCTGTTCTCTAGGCATTTGCAGTCTCCTTGGGGAAATGTTTTTGGAGAACTTCTGATCTGAAAGTCCCTTAAAAATCTATTAACACATTTTGTGCATGATTTTAGAAGTTGCATCATTTTCCTCTTGGGTAAATTCAACTTATAAGAAAAAAAAGTCAAAGGCTATTTGGCACCAAAGTTGGTAAATCAAGTGGTCAAGGAAATAAATATTACCTTTAAAAAAAAAGAGAAAGAGTTAATAGTGCCTTTTCTCTTTCTGACTCATAAACTTGCTCTATCACAGACTCCAAAAGAAGATTTCTGGAAAAAGATCCGGAAAATGTAATGTCATCAGAATAAGTGGGTGTCTTCTTATATATAACATAGTTATATATATTTGTTATATATCTATAACAAATAGTTATTGGGCAGATGATAAGGGAAGTTGCTCATTTGGATGCTTAAGTTCTTAATTCCCACTACTTTAACTGAAAGAAATCGATCTTATTACTATATATCCTATTTCTATTAGTTAACATGTATCAAACTTTCATCATAAAGCAGTTACTGTGTTAAATACTTTCCATGCATTCAGCTAAACTCTGACTTTTATCCTTGGGGAACTTAAAGTGAACCAACTCTGTGAGTTAAATGTATATCACTGTTATCTTTAATTAATAAATGAGAAACCTGAGGCTTTAAGGGTTTAAGTAATCAGCAGCCTGGAATTTGAGACAGGAGGCTTCCTCTCAATCTTGGGCTCTTAAAATCCATTAAGAGTGCTTCCTCCTGTCCACATATGAAAATCATTTACCACCTTCCATCACTAAAGGAAAAGCTAACAAAATGAAGCAGGTGAGAATTGAAACAGGAGTTCAGAAAGAAGTAGCCACCTGGTGGGCTGTGATGTAAGAGATCTGGGTGGAAGAGGCAAAACTTCAGCTCAACAGAATTAGGACAGAGCAAAGGGGAGTGGTTGTGGGCTGCAGTAGTAGGAAGGGCAAAGGCTTGAGGGTAGGTACAGCAAGGTGATTTGCTAAGGCAGAACACAAAAGAACAGAACAGAACAAGCAGAATGGCAGCAGGGGAGACAAGTGAATCCTAGTGGTCTTGGTAGCTAAGGGAGACAAGGTAGCAATTACAAAACAAAAAAGAGCAGCCATGTTGCCTCTAAACTCAGGAGCAGAAAACAAGAAATCACATTTAAGACAGAGGTGTTTCACTCTAAAGTTTTAAGGAAACTTAAAAAAAAAAATCTCAGTCCCAGGCCCAGATTATACCCCAGATCCATGAATCTGGATTTCTAGAGATGGAGCCCAAGCCTCAGTTTGTTTGGTTCATTTTAAAACTAGACCAAGGATAAAAGTCACTGGTCTATCTCTGCTTGACTTATTTCGCTAAGCATGATACGCTCTAGTTCCATCCATGTTGTCGCAAATGGCAAGATTTCATTTCTTTTGATCTCCCTGATATGAGGAAGTGGTGATGCAACATGGGGGCTTAAGTGGGTAGGAGAAGAATAAATGAAACAAGATGGGATTGGGAGGGAGACAAACCATAAATGACTCTTAATCTCACAAAACAAACTGAGGGTTGCTGGGGGGGAGGGGGTTTGGGAGAAGAGGATGGGATTATGGACATTGGGGAGGGTATGTGCTTGGGTGAGTGCTGTGAAGTGTGTAAACCTGGTGATTCACAGACCTGTACCCCTGGGGATAAAAATATATGTTTATAAAAAATAAAAAATTAATATAAATAAATAAATAAATAAGTCACTGGTCTAGTACCTTTAGTTAAAGTAGATGAAGTAGAGAAGAAATGAAGTTTCAGCATGTGAAACATAATTTGGCAATCTGAGAAGCAGACCAGGAGGAGGGACATAAACAGAGAGGTAGGATGGACACAAACTTGGGCTGGTGCCAAGAGACCAGATGACGTAGGAGAGTTATGGCAGAAGTGGACCCTATGTGTATACAACAGGTACTTGGATTCAAACCAACTCTGCTCACTCCAAATGGATAGAGGCTTCAGAGAGTACAGACACTTGATTACAAGGAGAGACTCTACCCATGTTAACTATGGGACCCTAGGCAAGTTACTGACTTTTGTAAACTTCAGTGTTCTCATCTATAACATGGGAGAGTTAATTATCTCTCCTTCAGGAATATACATGCGTGCAAAGCATAGGAGGAAGAGTATAAGCTGATGGTCCTCTAGCCGCAATTCTAAAACAGGTGGAAAACTGAAGTGAAAAGTGCACATTCCTGAGATTGAGAAGATGGTAATAGAAAAGTAGATTGGTGTCAGGTAGTAGGAGAGCCCATTCACTTTTTTGTAGTAATGATGGGGAAAGAGAATCACAACATTTTTGGAAAGCACTGTGGAAAAATACATCACAAGCCAAAAAGATGTTTATACCATTTTATCCAATAATCCCACTCTTGGAATTTATCCTAGAGAAATAAATCAACAAGAAAAAGGAGCTGCAGTGTATAAAGATCTATAATGTAAAAGAATGGAAACAACCTAAACTGCCAAATATAGGTCAATGGCTAAATAAATTGTTACACATCAATTCAATGGAATAGAAATTTTGGGATTCAGGAAACTTATCTAATTCATCTTCTAATTTTTAAAAATTCATCCTTAATTATACAAACAATTCTTAAAAACATTTAAAAATAGAGGAAATGCTAAAACTCCCCTTGACCAGTATTAGTTTCCTATCTAAAGATGGTCACTGTTGATATGGACTCTCCCAGACAATTTACATATTTACACACAAACACACAGACTCTCTCTCTCTCTCTTTCTCTCTCTCTCTCTCTCTATATATATATGCTGATATATGCATATACACATATATACTTACATATTTTTGTATCTATCCAGCTATATATTTTGTTCAGAGTGTGTGTTAGGATAATGCTGTCTTGCTGTACTTGTTTTTCTGCAACTTTTTGTTTGCTTGTTTACTTAGCAACAAGCCTTGGAAGTTTTCCATGTTTTCCATTGATCAAAAGATAGAACACATTCTTTCTAAGAATAAATATATCATAATTTATGTAACATTTCCAAATACTGATGAGCAGTTATGTGGTCTTCAATTTGCATGATTACAAATGTTACAGTACACTTTCTTGGTTTTGTCTCCTGAAGCACGTAACAGCTGTTTCTCGAAAGTAGATATGGAAAAGTGAAATGGTTGGTGTAGAGCATCTATGCATTTAAAATATTAATAGTTAAATGCCTATGGGCACCTGGGTGGCTCAGTCACTTAAGTGGCTGTGTTTGGCTCAGGTCATGGTCCCAAGGTCCTGGGATCAAGCCCCATATCAAGCTTCCTATTCAGCAAGGAGTCTCTCTCTGGCCCCCTTTACCCCTGCTCATGTTCACTTGCACTCTCTCTCTTTCTGTCAAACAAATTATTAAAATCTTTAAAAAAAATGCCATTCTTTAAAAAAAAATAGTTAAATGCCTGCACTGGCTTGCACTTGGCCAGCAAGAGAGGGAAATATTCATTGTCTTACATCTTACTCTAAAGTGGATATTACCAAACTTTTTACTGTTGTCAATCTGCTAGGTGAAAATAGTAACATTGCTTTAATTTGCATTTCTTGACTTTTTGTTAGGGTAAGCCTTTCTTTTGGCCATTTATATTTCCTCTTTGGTGTGCTTCCTGTTCATCACCTTTGCCAGTTTGTCTATTTTATCATCATTTTGATATCTCTGTCACATAGGACAGTCATTTTTAAATAAGTGCTCAACTATTAAGTGAATTAAATTATACTATTAAAAATTAGAGGTAATGCCTCCATAGAAACAGAGTATTTATGTAACACAGTGTTACATTGAAAGGAATATAAATTATGTGCAACATGACATCCATACATTTGGACATAGGCTGGAAGGGAACACCTAAAATAACAATAAAACCAGAAATAGTTGTTAACATTTGTATAGCGCTTAACAGGTGCTAAGCAATAAACAAAATGTTTTACACATATTAATATCTTTATTCCTTATAACAGTCCCTAGTATATATCTCTGAACTTGCTAAAAATCACATTTTGCTTAAGTCGAAAAGCCAAGACTTGATAAATGTGGGCAGTCTGGTTCCAGAGGCTGTATTCTAAACTACTACAACACTAACATAACTTTGTTTTTGATTAAGCAATAATTTTCAGTTTACTAGATGGAACAGACTTGCAACATAGTTTGCATAATATAGCTTTTTAAAAAAAAATTTCTTTAGCATTTCATGATATTTTTACAATGGGAAATATCAGTGAGAGGTCAGGGAGCCTTTTCTCTGATGGTTCTTTTCGGTCAGGGTATCTGCACCCTCTGAGAGTCATTGTGGTCCTCTCTTTGGCAAATTCATAAACTCCATCTTGACAATATATCCATGTGGCGAGAGCCCAGGAAACTGAGCCATGTTAACCAAACCCACAAGAGACTGACTAATAAACCAGAGAAATATCAATTTTGTTCACTTATATGGAGAGCTTTCATTGCCAAGAGAAATGCAATTTTCATGGCAGTCCAAGCATGTTCTTCTTGCTGGAAAAGTCTAAACTGGAAACCAAACTAAAGATTAAAAAGTTGTTCCATGAAAGCAGAGTCAAAGCAAAGGTAACTGAATGAGCTTGGGAAATAGAGTCATCACAGAGAAGTTAGAAAGAATCCTAGTCTATCAACACAGGTATATAGGAACAATGACTCTTTTTTATAATTTATAAAATATATACTCTTCTTCCTGCCACAAAGCTACCAGGAAATCTAATTCTAGCCATTTTCTTGTTTCCCATCCTCTCAGTGATTTCTGGAATCTTATGCAAAGCCATGCCTACAGAAGTGGGGCTGGGTCACATTGCACATCATAAGGTTCTCCATCATCAGGCCACCAAAGTCGCCAGTGAGATATCCTCCATCTTTTCCAGCATCTGCTTCTGTGCCATTCCTGGTGTGCCTCTGCTCAGGGCCAAAGCTCCCTGGTATAGCCTAACTGGCCATCCCACACAGTCATTCCTGGGATATATGTCCTCTTGACTAGAGACATGGTAGCCTTCTATCACTTCCCAAACCAGGAGAATTGCTCTTCTAGGCTGTGGAAAATCCCGTCTTCATGGTTCTGGCCAGACAACTTTTAAATACTGAATCCAGTTCTCTCTTTAGGCTTGTGTACCCAAATCTAAGATGACTATTAGGACAGTTTCTTGTTTTTGTGCTTGTAGACCTCTCCCCTGACATAACGAATACAGAGACAACTGTTGACTTGGAATTGCGGTGGGAAGCTAAAAATACTAAAAACCAAGTACAGATCTATGCAGATTAGATAGGTGGATAGATATGAATAATAACTCAAGTTATGCTGCCACATAATTTCATTTAGGGATGAGAATATCCAAGAATCAATCTATCTATCTATCTATCTTTCTTTCTTTTTAAAGATTTCATTTATTTATTTGACAGAGATCACAAGTAGGCAGAAAGGCAGGCAGAGAGACAGGAGAAAGCAGGCTCCCTACAGAGCAGAGAGTCTGATGCAGGGTTTAATCCCAAGACCCTGGGATCATGACCTGAGCTGAAGGCAGAGGCTTTAATCCACTGAGTCACCCAGGTGCCCCAAGAATCTCTCTTTCTTGGATGCTGTTGGTACAGTTAGGTCTCTAGTAGCCACTGTCTTTTTTTTCCAGGTTGTACAAATCCTCTGTCCTTCCTTGGCTACTCTGAGACACCTAGCACATTCATTCTCCATCACATTTTTATTGTTACTGTTCCTGCAGCTATCCCATGGACAACCAGGGATAGTGGTTGTCCTACATAACTATTTGTGGGATGTAGGGAAGTCTCATTTGTTCCCCGTGACTCAACAAAAGGGTAGCTGGAGTAGCACTATTGGGGTCTTGCTCCCCTAAGGATAGAGCCAACTTCATGCACATGCAACGTATATAGTCATGTAGGACACCGCATTTGGTTTAAAGCATTTCTATCATCATCCTTAAATTATTTTTCTTTTTAAAATTTGTTTGTTGGGATGCCTGGGTGGCTCAGTTGGTTGGACGACTGCCTTCGGCTCAGGTCATGATCCCGGAGTCCCAGGATCGAATCCCACATCTGGCTCCCAGCTCCATGGGGAGTCTGCTTCTCCCTCTGACCTTCTCCTCGCTCATGCTCTCTCTCACTGTGTCTCTCTCTCTCAAATAAATAAATAAAATCTTTAAAAAAAAAAAATAAAATAAAATTTGTTTGTTAAAGATTATACCTTTATTTATTTGGCAGAGAGAGAGAGATCACAGGTGGGCAGAGAGACAGGCAGAGAGAGCCTGATGCGGGGCTCAATCCCAGGACCTGAAATCATGACCTGAGCAGAAGGCAGAGGCTTTAACCCACTGAGCCGCCTGGGTGCCCCTCTTTTTTAAATTTTAATTCCAGTATAGATAATGTACAGTGCCATTTTAGTTTCAGGTGTACAGTATAGTGACTCAGGGTTCATCATGGTAAGTGTATTCTTGTTCCCTTCACCTGTTTCACCCATTTCCACCACCCCACCACCCAAGAACCATCAGTTTTCTATAGTTCGAAATCTGGTTTTTTGTATCTTTTTTTCCCTCTGTTCATCTTTTTTGTTTCTTATATTCCAAATATAAGTGAAATCATATGTTATGGTCCTTCTCTGACTGACCTATTTCACTTAGCATGGTACCCTCTAGATCCATCCATATTGGAAATGGCAAGATTTCATTCTTTTTCAAGGCTAAGTAATATATATATACATATACATATGTGTTTGTATATATGCATATGAAATCACTTTTTAAATAATTTTTTATTTTTTATAAACATATAATATATTTTTATCCCCCGGGGTACAGGTATGTGAATCACCAGGTTTACACACTTCACAGCACTCACCATAGCACATACCCTCCCCAATGTCCATAACCCCACTCCCCTTCCCCCCAAGCCCCCCTCCCCACAGCAACCCTCAGTTTGATTTGTGAGATTAAGAGTCACTTATGGTTTGTCTCCCTTCCAATCCCATCTTGTTTCATTTATAAAATCACTTTTTAAAAAGATTTTATTTTTAAGTAATCTCTAAACCCAACTTGCAGCTAAAACTTACAAACCTGGTAGCGGTTGCATGCTCTACTGGCTGGGCGAGCCAGTGCCCCTGTGTACTGCTTATTTACCCATTCATCTGTTGATGGACATGTGGGCTGCCTTTATATTTTGACTATTCTAAATAATGTTGACATAAACACAGGGGGTGCATGTATCTTTTCAAATTAGTTTTTTTTTTCATATTATGTGGGGAAAAATAGTAGAATTACTGGGTCATATCATATTTTTATTTTTAATTTTTTGAGGAATCTCCATACTGTTTTTCAGAGTGGCTACACCAGTTTGTATTCCCACTAACACTGAACAAGGGTTCCTTTTTCTCCACATCCTAGCCAAAATAGTTGTTTCTTGTGTTTTTGATTTTAGCCAGTCTGACAGGTATGAGGTGATATATCATTTTGGTTTTCATTTGCACTTCCCTGATGATGAGTGACATTGAGGCTCTTCATGAATCTGTTGATCATCTGTATGTCTTTTTTGGAGAGATGTCTGTTTATATCTTCTGCCCACTTTTTAATTGGATTATTGGGGGTTTTTTGGTGTTGAGTTGTATAAGTTCTTTATATATTTTAGATACTAAACTTCTATCAGACATGTCATTTTCAAATATCTTCTCTCATTTAGTAAGCTGTCCTTTAGTTTTATTGGTTGCTTCCTTCATGGGTAGAAGCCTGTTATTTTGGTATAGTCCCAATAGTTTATTTTTGCTTTTGTTTCCCTTGCCTCAGTAGACATACCTAGAAAAATGTTGCTATAGCTAATGTTAGAAAAATTACTGCCTGTGCCCTCTTCTAGGACTTTTATGGTTATGGGTCTCACATTTAGGTCCTTGATCCATTTTGAGTTTATTTTTGTGTGTGGTATGAGAAAGTGGTCTAGTTTCATTCTTTTTCATGTGACTATCCAGTTTTCCCAACACATATGTTGAAGAGACTCTCTGTTTCCCATTGCATATTCTTTCCTTTGTTGGATACTGATTAACTATATAATTGTGGGTTTATTTCTGGGCTCTCTATTCTGTTCTAATGATCTGTGTGTCTCTTTTGCCTGTACCATACTGTTTTGATTACTACAACTTTGTGGTGTATCTTGAAATCTGTAACTGTGATACCTCCAGTTTTGTTTTTCTTTTTCAAGATTGTTTTGGCTATTCAGGGTCTATTGTGGTTCCATACAAACTTTAGGATTTTTTTTTAATTTCTTATTTTTTATAAACATATATTTTTATCCCCAGGGGTACAGGTCTGTGAATCACCAGGTTTACACACTTCACAGCACTCACCAAAGCACATACCCTCCCCAATGTCCATAATCCCACCCCCTTCTCCCAAACCCCCTCCCCCCAGCAACCCTCAGTTTGCTTTGTGAGATTAAGAGTCACTTATGGTTTGTCTCCCTCCCAATCCCATCTTGTTTCTTTTTCCTGTGGAAAATGCTGATGGTATTTTGATAGGGATTTCATTAAATCTGTAGATTACTCTGGGAAGTATGGACATTTTAACAGTATTTGTTCTTCTTACACATGAGCATGGAATATCTTTCCATTTATTTGTGTCAGCTCCGATTTCTTTCATCAGTGTCTTACAGTGTTAAGAGCATGGGTCTTTCACCTCCTTGATTAAGTTTATTTCTAGATTTTATTATTTTTGGTGTAATTGTAAATGGGACTGCTTTCTTAATTTCTACTTCTGCTACTTCATTATTAGTATATAAAAATGCAATGGATTCCTGTATATTGATTTTGTATCCTATGACGTTACTGAATCCATCTATCTGTTCTGAGTTTCTTGGTGGAAACTTTAGGGTTTCCTGTTTATAGTACCATGTTATTTGCAAAGAGTGAAAATTTTACTTCGTCCCTTACCAATTTGGGTGTTTTTTATTTCTTGTCTGATTGCTTTGGCTAGGACTTCTACTGCTATGTTTAATAAAAGTGGTGAGACTGGACATTCTTATTCCTGATCTTATGGCAAAAGCTCTAGTTTTTCACCATTAAGTATGATGTTACCTGTGCATTTTTCACAAATGGCATTTATTTTGTCAAGGTATGTTCCCTCTAAACCTACTTTGTTGATGTTTTTTTCTTTTTCATGAATTGTACTTTGTCAATTACTTTTTCTGCCTCTATTGAAATGATCATGTGACTTTTATTCTTTCTCTTATTGATGTGATCTATCATGTTGATTGAATTATAGACATTGAAGCATTTGTTCCAGGAATAAATCCCATTTGATTGTGGTGACTAATTTTTTTCACTGTATTATTGGATTTGGTTTGCTAATATTTTGTTGAGGATTTTTGCAGCTATGGTCATCAGAGATATTATCTTGTAGCTCTCTTTACTTGTAGTGTCTTTATCTGGTTTGGTATTAAGGTAATTCTGGCCTCATAGAATGGATTTGAAAGCTTGCCTTCCTCTTTGGATTCCTTTTTGGAGTCATTTGCAGAGAATAGACATTAACTCTTCTTTAAGTGTTTGGTAGAATTCACCTGTGAAGCCATCTGGTCCTGGATTTTTTGTTTCTTGGGATTTTTTTGGTGACTAATTCAATGTCAGTGTTGGTAATTGGTCTGTTCAAATTTCCTATTTCTTCCTGCTTCAGTTTTGGGGGGTTATATAATTCTAGTAATTCACCCATTTCTTCTAAGTTCAATTTGTTGGCCTACAATTTTTCATGATATTCTCTTGTGATCCTTTGTATATCTGTGATGTTGGTTCTTTCTCCTCTTTTATTTTTTGTTTTATTTACTTGAGTCCTTGCTCTCTTTCTTTCTCTTCTGGGGAGTCTGGCTAAAGATTTATCAATTTTGTTGATCTTTTCAAAGAACCAGCTCCTGGCTTCTGGTTTCATTGATCTGTTCTATTGTTTTTTGTTGTTGTTTTGTTTTGTTTCTGTTTTTAGTTTCTATTTCATTTATTTCTTCTCTAATCTTTATTATTTCCTTCCTTCTTCTGTTTTTGGATTTTGTTCTTCCTTTTCTAGCTCCTTTGGGGGTTAGGTTATGTTGTTTATTTGAGATTTTTTCTTATTACTTGAGGTAGGCCTGTATTGCTGTAAATTTTCCTCTTAGAACAAACTTTGCCATATCCCAAAGATTTTAGACCATTGTGTTTTCATCTTCACCTGTCTCCATGAATTTTTTAAATCTCCTTTTTGATTTCTTGGTTGACCCATTTATTGTTTAGTAGCATGTTATTTAGCCTCCATGTATTTTTGTTTTTTCTAGACTTTTTATTGTGGTTGATTTCTAGTTTCATAGCATTGCAGTTGGAAAAGATGCATGGTATGACTTCAATCTTTTAAAATTGTTGAGTCTTATTTTGTGGACTAATATGGGATCTGTTTTGGAGAATGTTCCATTTACACTTGAGAAGATTGTGTATTCTATTGTTTTAGGATAGAATGTTCTGAATGTACCTGTTAGATCCATCTGAATTGATGTTTCATTTAAAGCCACTGTTTCCTTGTTGATTTTCTGTTTGGGATGATCTATCCTTTGATGTAAGTGGGGTGTTAAAGTCCCCTACTATTATGGTATTACTATCAATTACTTCATTTATGTTTATTATTGGTAGCTTTATGTATTTGGGTGCTCCCATGTTGGGTGCATAAATATTTACAATTGTTATAACTTCTTGTTCGATTGCTCCTTTTATTACTATGAAATATCCTTCTTTGTCTCTTGTTACAGTCTTTGTTTTAAAGTCTATTTTGTCCAATATAAGTATTCCTACCCTAGCTTTCTTTTCACTTCCATTTGGATGATAATTGCATTTTCATCCTTCCACTTTGAATTTCGAGGCACTTTTAGGTCCAGCATGAGTCTCCTGTACATAGCATATGGATAGATCTTGCTCTTTTTATCCATTACATCACCCTATGTCTTTTGATTGGGGCATTTAGTTCCTCTACATTCAGAATAACTATTGATGGTATGTATTTACTGTCATTTTGTTACTTGTTTTATGGTAGTTTTTGTAGTTCTTCTCTGTTCCTTTCTTCTCTTGTTCTCTTCTCTCACAGTGGGCTTCATAAAGAAATAATATCAGTAAAGAAATACTTGGATTCCTTTCTCTTTTTTGCATATCTATTATGAGTTTTCGATTTGTGGTTATCAGTAAGTTTATATAAAATGTCTTGTGCATATAGTTGTCTATATTAAGTTGATGGTCACTTAAGTTTGAACCCAATTTCTATTCCTCGTCCTTCCATGTCTTAGGCATATGGTGGCATACTTTACATTCTTTTATTTTTTTAATCTCTTGCAACCAAGGGATTTACTTTTTTTAAGGTATACTTAATTTTACTGCTTTTGTGATTCCTACTTTTCTTTACTCCTACTTATGGCTTTTCCTTTCCACTCAGAGTACTCTTTCATATTTCTTGTATGGCTGGTCATGAATCCTTTTAACTGTTATTTGCCTGGAACTCCTTTTTATCTCCTCTATTCTAAATAATAGCTTTGCTGAATAGAGTATTCTTGGCTACAGAGGTTTTTCTTTCAGCACTTTGAATATATCATGCCAGTCTCTTCTGGCCTTGAAAATTTTTGCTGAGAAATCAGCTGGTAGCCTTTTTGGGTTTCCCTCATATGTAACTATTTGCTTTTCTCTGCTGCTTTTATATAATTTTTTACTTTTTTATTAACATATAATGTATTATTAGCCCCACAGGTATAGGTCTATGAATCATCAGGTTTACACACTTCACAGTATTCACCATAGTACATACCTTCCCCAACGTCCATAACCCCACCTCTCTCTCCCTATCCCCCCAACCTGGCAACCCTCAGTTGTTTGATGAGTTTCAGTCTCTTATGGTTTGTCTCTCTCTCTCGATGCCATATTATTTCATTTATTCTATTCCTACCCCCCAAACCCCCCAGGTTGCCTCTCAACTTCCTTATATCAGGGAGATCATATAATAATTGTCTTTCTCTGATTGACTTATTTTGCTAAGCATAATACCCTCTAGTTCCATCCACGTCATCGCAAATGGCAAGATTTCATTTCATTTTTTTTTCATTTTTTTCTATTGTGTATATATATATACCACATTTTCTTTATCCATTCATCAGTTGATGGACATCTAAGTTCTTTCTGTAGTTTGGCTATTGTGGACATTGCTGCTATAAATACTCGGGTTCTCTGCTGCTTTTAAAATTTTCTCTTTATCACTACTTTTTGCTGTTTTAATTACTATGTATCTTGGTGTGGACCTTCTTGGGTTGGTTTTGTGGAGACTCTGTGCCTCGTGGATATGAATTTCTGCTTTCTTCCCCAGACACAGTAAGTTTTCAACTATTATTTCTTTAAATAAATTTTCTACATCCTTTTTTCTCTCTTCTCCTTCTGTGAGCCCTATAATCCCAATGTTATTACACTTAATTGTGTTTCTGACTTCACTTAGCCTCATTTATTATTATTTTCTCTCATAATAATCATTTATTATTATTCTTTTCTCTCTTTCTCTCCTTGTTCAGCTTGATTGCTTTCCATTACTGTCCTCCAGGTCAGTAATCTGTTCTCATGCATTCTCTAGTGTACTAATTATTCCATCTGGTGTATTTTTAATTTCAGTTATTGTGTTCTTTATCTCTGATTTTTTTAATGTTTTCTATGTCCTTTTTGAGGATCTCATTGGTCCTCCACTCTTTTATAAAGTCCACTGAGTATCTTTATGACCATTTCTCTCTCTTTTTTTAAACCATTGCTTTAAGTTGTCTATGAGGCCTATCACATATCTCTGTTTCATTTTGCTCCTTGCTGTGATTTTGTTCTATTCTTTCACTGGGGTGTTTCCTCTGTCTCTTCATTTTATCCAACACTTTGTGTGTTTCTGTGTTTCTGGAAAGTAAGCTATGTCACCTGCTCTAGAAAGTAGTGTCCTTATGAAGAAGAGGTCCTGTAGTGCCCTATAGTGCAATGTCCTCTATTCATCAGAACCTGGTGCTTTAGGGGTGTCTCCTATGTGTGTTGTTGGCACCCTGCTGTTGTGGCTGACCCACTTTTGCCTTTAGTCCAGTCATCTGCAATATCTCTCTTTGCCTGTAGGAGGAGGGTTTGGTTCCTGTCTTACTGGACCAATCAGGGGGCTGCCTGGACTTGACATTTCCCTAACAGTAGGGCTGAACTGTAAGGCAAATGCTGGCGCCACAGTTGGGCTGGTGTGGATGGTTATTTTGCCCCTCTCCCTGGTGGCAGGAGTCACTTTGGAAAGGTGTTAGTTTCTGTTGGGGCTGCTTTCACATTGCCAGTCCTGTGGCATCACTTGGAGTGGGCTCCAGCCAAGGGATTATTGGAAGGGGCTAGTAGTAGGAGTATGCAGGGGTGGTCCGCACAATGCCAACAAGATCCACTCTGGTCTTCTTGAGGGGACCTTCAGTAACCTGCAAAAAAATGTGCTGAGACTTACCCAGTTGGAGAGGGTGGATCTACAGAAATGGCACAGAGCAAATTTAGCAAACTTGGTGGAAAGTATTGGAGCTGCACTGGTTCCCAAAGGTGTCTATGTGTGTAGGCTGGGGTGTGAGAGAGGGAAGTGGGGCCTCCCTACTCTTTTGTTCTTGGAGAGGTCTCCCCCAAATCCCTACCTCTACAGCACAGGCTTTGAGATCAGTAAATAAATCCCCTTCCCATATATCCCAGGGATTTTTCAAACTGCTGCTTCCATTCTTGTTGGAGGCTATGGCATGGTTGGAGTCGAGGATCAAACCAGGCCCTGACTTGTGTCTCCTTCAAAGTCCAGACACCTTGACAAGGTTAAGGAAGGGAAAGTTGAGTGACACTGAGAAAAGGGTCTGTGCTATGTGTCGTGCACTCACCTACGTGACTTCCCACACACTCTCCCTACAGAAGGGAACAATGTGATCAGGGTCATGAGTTCTTAGAGGTCCTTTTTGTTCCTGTACTTCCCATATCCACTCCCTGGTTGATTGTTTTGCTAATGGCTTTAGAGGAGACTACCTGGCATCACAAGGTTTGCTTGTAATTAATGTAAACTTGTTATAGAAACTTGCAGTCATCTGACTAGGTACTGATGTATTACTCCTCCTATTGTGGTCTGCCTTATAAATGCTTGTAAGATGTGGAATAAAATTGGCACTGTTGGACATCATCTTCAGTGTCCCTCCTGCCCCCATCTCTTTGTCTCTTAATTTCTTTTCACCATCCTCTTAGCCCTCATGTTTTCCTGGTCAATCTGTCGTGCTGGCCGTGACACATGCTGTATCCTGAGGGGCTGTTTGTTGTGTTGTCTCTTTAAGGCAATGACTCTGCCCTCCTGGCTTTCCTAGAACTGAGCCTGCTGATTTTTAATTTTCCAGGTATTAAGCCCCATTGATTGTTAGACCCCTCTGGCTTTCAAAGCCAAATGTTACGGGGATCTGTCTCCCCATGCAGATCTTCCATGCCTAGGGTGCCTGGTATGGGGGTCAGACCCATGGCTTTCCTCCCTTTGTTTGGCTCCCAATGGTGTCTATGCCCTTACTACCCTCTTCAGTGTGTCCTCTTCTCTACATTTAGCTGTGATGAGTATGTTCTGCCAGTCTTCAGGTCGTTTTCTGAGGTATGTACACTGATACAGTTGTTATCTTGTTGTATCTTTGTGACAAGGTGAGTTTAGGATTTTCCTACTCTACCATCTTCCTTGGAAGTTCCATCTTTAAATTTTCAACAAATTTTTAACAGAGGGTCTGTACTTTCATCTTGCAGTGGGCCCCACAAATTTTGTAGCTGACTCTGCCAAAGGTTTATCATTTCAAAAGGGAATTTGCCATGTCTGCATTTGGAGACCTGTGTCCCGGGTTTCTGAGACTGAGAAACTGTGAAGAGAAATATGGTTTTGATTGCATTTAAAGATTCAATTAATATATAGTTTTGTTAGGTTTAGTCTTTTTTTTTTTCATTTTTCAGGTCATTTTTTTATGTTTAAAACTCTTGAGCTTTTAAAGTGATTTTAGTAATTTTAACAGTTCCATTTGTGATCTTTCTCTCTTCTTCATTTATGTCATTTCTCTCTTCTTCATTATGTATCCATACTTTCATTTATGGGTGAGACCCTATATATACAAACTGATTAGAATAATAGAATGTTTGCAGACTGTATGGGGAAATTAATTCAAACAACTATTTTTAGAATGAACAGTGGTTTACTTAGGTGGTGTCTTCCTGAAGCCCAAATGTCCATGGAAGCCTAACTGGACCAAAGCCATGTTAATTAAGTTTCTGTCCCATACTGACTCATGGATCAATAGGTATCCCTTGACCATAAGCTTCCCATTAGTTGTGGCATTGGCCTGAGACAAGAGCATGACTCCTAAACTTTGGGATCCCTGATAAGGTTCAGAGAAATTGTCAAGAATCTGTTTTATTAGCCAGTACTGCTCTATTCCATCCTGGTAATAAAACACTCAAGAGTTGTGTTTAGGAGTTGTGGATAAAATTGTAACTTCATGTCTCCAAGGAGTTATAGTTTTAGAAAGCATTTATGTTATTTCCTATGAATAACTCAGGCATGGAGGGTCCAGATCAACATATTGTTATGTCAGCTTGGGAGAGAAGCCACCCTTTGATCTAATATCTATACTTATGGGAATCAACAGATGATTCTGTCTTCAGATGAGGACCTTTGTAACCTTTCAGAGAACTCAGAATGTCTTTCATCACAGAAGGAAGAAGCTGTGGCCTCTCTCCCAAGATGATTTATGGCTCTTGGAGATGAGTTTGGGTACCCAGCCTTTGGCTGGCATACACTGACTTCTGCAATTAGTACCATGCTGAATTACATATGTCAAGGGCATGTATTGGCCACCAAACCAGGAAGGTCCTGTCTTCTCATTCACACTGTTTCTCTTTCTTTATTAAGATTTCTTTTATCTGACAATAAGGAAATCAGAGGGGTTTTGTTGTGCATGTTTATACAAGCTAGATAGAGATGTGTTATGGTCTAATGAATGCTGTCCAGTGACAAACTCTGAATTAAGGGACTTGCAAAGTGGTGGAAAGAATAGTGGGAGCCAGAACACATGGATTTAAGGATCATTTCCCTTTACCAGCTGTCTATCCCAGGACAAGTTATTTAACCTCTCTGAGAGCTCTAATTTTCAAAAGTATTCAAATTGAGGTTAACATACAAATATTCAAATAATATACAAATTCAGACTGTTTAAAGGGGTTGTTTTGAGGTTTGACATGGATTATTTTGGTGAAAAGTTTTTGTAAATGGTGGTCTTGACAACAAATGGTTATCAAAAATTGAGACAGGTATTATGAAGGGCACATATTGCATGGAGCATTGAGTGTGGTGCATAAACAATGAATTTTGCAATGCTGAAAAATTTTAAAAAGAAAAATATTGAAACAGGAATATTGTGTGGATTTTATTAATTCTTAAGACAGTGATCCTCAATCTTATCTGGTTTTAAAATTCCCAATGTCCAAGCAGCATCCAAATTAATTAAGTCAGAATTTGTGGTATGGATTCAGAGGTCAGTATTTTTTTTATCATATAATGTAATTTTATTTATTTGGAAAAGGGGGGCAAACTAAATTATACTCTTTAGGGCATATACATAGTCTGCAAAATAATAGACAAGAAAAGTTTTATCACAAAGACAAAGATTACCTGAAGAGATCAGTATTTCTTCAAAAATTCTCTAGGTGATTCCAATATACAGTCAAACTTGAAGACAACACAAGGGGTAACAATAGGTGGAAAAGAAAGCCACTTTCATGGTTTGCTTCATATAGCCTGACCAAGCAATTGGTTATAAGTTCCTTCGAGCACCTGGAATGCTGCTAAGCAAATTGCAGTTGCTAAAGAAATATTTTTTGATAACTCCTCCAAATGACTATGAAGAGAGATGAAAACTCTCCACAGTAAGTTGGTATTATTGCAACTCTTTTTTAGCCAGTTATCTGGGGGAGAAAGGGACAGTAGTGCCTGTCAAAAAAAATTTAAAGGACTTCACATGAAAAATCGGGTGGCATGTTGACCACAACCACATAGAAAATAATGAAAGGAAGCAGGAGAGAGAGACTATGCTGCCCCAGGGTCTGGCCAGCATGGGTGTGTATGCAGCTTACTTTGCCGGCATGTGGTGTGCAGTAGGCAGGCTTTGGTGTCTGGCTAATCATGGAGGATGCCCAGAATAGTGTGAAAGCCTTATAAATGTGTCCACTGAACATCACTGACAAGCAACTGGACTCCAGCTCTCCCATCTGTCTCCAGCACCATTGCCATCAGCCTTCCAAGTTTGGGAAAGCAGCTGTGTAATAAATCACTCAGCAGTCTGGGAAAGTCAAGAGTTTTCTAGTGGTAGAGAGGTGGTTACCCTCCAGGTGGTGGGTATCTTTGGGAGAGGGACAGGTGTCAATGAGCAGTCCCACACAGGGAACTATGTAAAGGCTTAGGAAGTGTCCCCCCAAACCCTAGAAGATAGCTATTGTTGCACTGGGCTTGGAATTTTATATATGTGATCACATTTAATTTTCACAGCAATTCTCAGGTATTTTGTGGTCTCTATTTTGCAGATTCATAACTTAAGGGTCCAAGAACTTAAATCACACACGGCAGATCACATAGCTAGGAAGTAACAGAGTGGCGGACTTAACCAAGTTGGCTCTCTAGAAATTTGTGACTTCTCTTTCCTAGGGAGCAAAGTCACCCAAAGGTGATGCATCAATCAACTTTCTTCACTCAAGCCAAGCTAATCTTTGAGGTCTCTCTCCATGCTTATAGCCACCTCCCACCCTTTGCCATTATCTATATTCTTTTCATCCCAAAGAGCAAACCAATCTCTATGACGGTGTCATATCGCATAAAGCTTTGTTACTTAGAGTGTGATCCAGAAATCATGAGTAACAGCAGTTGGGAGTTCAGTAATGCAGAGCAAACCCTCTGTACTTTAGAAATTTAAAAGTTTAAAAAGCACTGATCTAGACCATAGAGTTCTTTATCTGAAAAAGCATTTAGGTCAATAGTTCTCAAATTTGTTTATATTAGAATTACTTGGTGAAAGGGGATAGAAATGCAGATTCCAGATCCTTTGCCCAGGGTTGTTGGGGTTTGGGGGTTTGAGTTTTTTGTTTTGTTTTTTTTTTTTTTCAATTTATTGATTTGAGATGGAGAGTGTACATATACATGCATGAGCAGGGAGGGGAGGGGCAGAGGGAGAGGAAGAGAGCATCCTCACGCTGACTCCCCCAAGTGCAGAGGCCCACAAGGGCTCATGCCAGCACCCTGAGATCATGACCTGAGCTGAAATCAAGAGTTGGTCATTTAACCAGCTGAACCACTCAGGGGCGCCTACCCAGGGGTTTTGAATTTGGGAGCCACAGGGTGGGATCTGGGGAATATGTGTGTTTTAACAAGCAGTTCAGCTGTTTCAGCTAGAGGTGATCTGAGAAGAAGACTATGATTAACATAGTCTCAGGAAGTATAGCACCTGCCCTCAGATAATGGGACTGAGCTCAATGCAGGGAAAGTGATGACAAGATCATGCAATGTTGGTGACAGAACCACGATGAGGACTTCAGTCCTCGACGCAGACTAACCACATCTGGTTCAGGATTGTGGGCCTTGGAGAAAATCACTGCCAAGCTTCTGCCCCTTTATTCTCTCTAGAGCTTTAGAATTCTTGACCTAATTGCAGTTGATGGACTCCTTGCTGAGAAAGGAACATTCTGCACAATGTGTTGGAGGAAACAGTGGGTGTCACTGGATCTCACTAAGGTCTTTTTCTTCACTGATGTGGTTTGTAAGTGTTGTTTTGTTCTTAGTGAGTTAAGGGGTTGCTTTACCATAGAAGAGTTGGGGAGCATAGAGACCTGAGTGAAGCAGTAATACTTGCACTTACATCTGTATGTACTTATGTGTACATTATCTCATTTAACCCCTGAAACAACCCTATGAAGTACACTTTTACAGCCAGTAAACTGCAGTCAGGGATGGAACTCAGCCTTCTGGCTTCAGGGGTTTCTTTGTTGTGCAATTAGCACCTCCTGGGGAAAGTTAGGAAATTCCACCTAGAGAGTATATGAAGTTGGTGGACCATGGTTTGCAAACCCAAGAGACCTAATTAAATTCATGTCATTATTGTCTTTACCATAGAAATTTAATATCATCCCTAGCACTTTACTACAT
The DNA here is from genome assembly GCF_022355385.1 of Mustela nigripes. Taxonomy (NCBI): domain Eukaryota; kingdom Metazoa; phylum Chordata; class Mammalia; order Carnivora; family Mustelidae; genus Mustela; species Mustela nigripes. Next base: position 67,777,821 of record NC_081569.1, read on the forward strand.
CCTTTAGAAAGAAAGGCAAGAAAAAAGAAATCCCATCTGTGGGATGCTTTTATTTAGAAATCATTCTTTTCTTTTGGGGTGTGCCATGACATAATGGAAAAAGCATAATTTTTGGTAAAATCATGCCTCCTCCATTTATTATAAGATGCTGGACAAGCTTTTATCATCTGTAAAGTGTCTCATTGTGAGAATCATGAAGATACTGTTAATATATATTGCAACACAAAGCGTGGGACCTAGTAAGCATTCAGTGTCTCTAAATCATTGCTGAAATGGAACCAAAGAGTTGAGAATTTGTTCTCAATTCTTACTGCCTCACCTTCCATACTCAACTTTGGTCAAGACTATGGATATATAGTAAAAAAATTGTGTTCATAAATTTACTTACATTTATGTATTTATTATCAGTATCATGATTTTTAATTTTTTTAATGGTTTATAATTCATTATTGTATTTAAGTATTTTGGTGGTCCAATTATCCCAGATTTGGCTAGTTGTAATTCTTTTTAGCTAGCACTTTGGTTCTTGTGACAAGACCTCATGATTTTTAAAAAATGCTTTTTTACATTCTTGAATAAAAACATGTTCCAGACTCATATTTTACTTACTCTGCTCCCTCCCTGGAGTCAACAATTTATCCAGAGAAAGCCTTGGTTACTTTTAGTGGCTAACAGTGTTGGAGACCAAGATTTGGATTTCAAATAAAATCATTGCTACTGGGCATCTTTCATTCTTAGTCCTTTCAACAGAGCTAGGAAATAGTTCTATGTATATAACATCCTTCCTTCCTTCCCTCTCCATACAGTGTGGTTATCATATTTATTTGAAATACAATTTGTTTCTTTCTACTTTCAGGTTTAGGTTTTTCTTTCCTTTCCCTTATTGATTTCATTTTAATTTTTGAATACGTAGAACATTCACATGCTTTACAAAGTCAAAACTCTTTTTTCCTATGCAAAAATTAACATACTTTATATGTTCTTTGCTTTTTTACTTAATGTTATCACCTGGAAATTACATCATATTTGTTCATCCTCATTCATGTTGATAGCTGTATACTACTGTATACGACTATAATATGTAATTGGATCTTTCAACTAAGCTTCTTAGATATCTATGTAGTTTTTTATACTTTATATATAATATATACATACAGTTTTTATACACTATAAATAATGCTGCATTGAATAACATTGTGTATATGTATTTTTTTATTATTGTACATGTATGCCCAGAGCAAATTATTAGAATTAATATTACTGGTAAATGCATAATATAGTTGTGGGTTTTTTTTAATGGCAAACTGTTTTATTGTCACTAGCTCTTGATATTTTTGCTTGCAAGTTTGTGTGTGATTGTGCTTGTATGTGAGAGACAGAGACAGAGATGGGGGTATTATGATTACTTAACAATTTGATCACTTAAAAATATGAGTTTTGGGCTCCTGGGTGGCTCAATGGGTCAAAGCTTCTGCCTTCGGCTCAGGCCACGATCCCAGGGTCCTGTGATCGAGCCCCGCACTGGGCTCTCCGCCCAGCAGGAAGCCTGCCTCCCGTCCTCTCTTTCTGCGTGCCTCTCTGCCTACCTGCGATCTCTGTCTGTCAAATAAATAAATAAAATATATATATATATATATATTTTTATTACATGCCTTGAAATTCCTCCTCATGAGAAAATTTACTATTTTCCACTCTACTAGCAATGTATGAGAGAGCTTGTTTCTCCACAGCATTTCCAAGAGTCAATTTCCAAGCCTTTGAATTTTTGCTAGTCTGTTAGGTAAGATTATCAGCATAATTCTTTTATTTTTTTAAATATTTTATTTATTTTTTTGATAGAGATACAGCAAGAGAGGGAACACAAGCAGGGGAAGTGGGAAAGGGAGAAGCAGGCTTCCAGCTGAGCAGGGAGCCCAATGTGTGGCTTGATCCCAGGACCCTGGGATCATGATCTGAGGTAAAGGCAGACACTTAACTGACTGAGCCAACCAGGTGCCCCTATTGTGATTTTAATTTGCACTTTACGTATTATGACTAAAGATGAACATCCTTTTTGCATGTTTAAGGGCCATTTTATTTCCTTTTGTGAATTATCTATATATTTTGTCCATTTTCCTATAGCATTTTGTGTTTTTCCTCAATTGTTAAAAGTTTTTTATTCTTTAATATCATTTTATTTCATTGTTTTTCATCATGATAAATGTACTCTTTAATCCCCATCCCCTTTTTCCCCTATCCCCTCAATCACCTCCCCTCTGGTAAACATCAGTTTGTTCTCTGCAATTGACTCTGTTTCTTGGTTTGTCTTTCTATTTTTTCTTTGTTCATTTGTTTCTTAAATTCCACATATGAGTGAGATCATATGGTATTTGTCTTTCTCTGACTTATTTCACATGGCATTATACTCTCCAGCTCTATCTATATCATTGCAAATGGCAAGCCTTCATTCTTTTTTATGGCTGAATAGTATTCCAACACACAACACACACACACACACACACACACACACACACCACATTTTCTTTATCCATTTATCAATTAGACATGTCATTTGCTTCCATAGTTTGGCTATTGTAAATAATGCTGCAATAGACATAAGGGTGCATGCATCCATTCCTTTGAATTAGTATGTTTTGTTTTTGTTTTGTTTTGTCAATAAATACCAAATAGCATGATTCTTGGGGCATAAGAAATTTTCAAAAAATTCTCAATTTTTTGAGGAATCTCCATACTGTTTGCAACAATAGCTGCACCAATTTGCATTCACAGCAACAGTGCAAGAGAGTTCCTTTTTCTTCACTTCTTAACCAACAGTTGTTTCTTGTGTTTTTGATTTTAGCCAGTCTGACATGTGTGAGGTGATATATCATTATAGTTTTGATTTGCATTTCCCTGCTGATAGTGATGTTGAGCATCTTTTAATGTGTTTATTGGCCATCTGGATGACTTGGAGAAATGTTTGTTCAAGTCTTCCACCCAATTTTAAATTGGATTATTTATTTGGGGGGATATTGTATTAGTTCTGTATATATTTTGGATACTAGCCCTTTATCAGATATGTCATTTGCAAAGATCTTCTCCAATTCAATAGGTTCATTTTTAGTTTAGTTGATTATTTCCTTCACTGTACACAGAAGATGTTTATTCTGATGTAGTCCCAATAGTTTATTTTTTGCTTTTGTTTCTCTTACCTTAGGAGACCTATCTAAAGAAATGTTACTTTAGGTAATGTCAGAGAGATTACTGCCTGTGCTCTCTTCTAGGATTTTTACGGTTTCAGGTCTCACATTTAGGTTTTTAAACCACTTTGAGTTTATTTTTGCATATGGTGTGAGAAAGTGGTCCAGTTTCATTCTTTTGCATCTGGCTCTCCAGTTTTCTCAGCACTATTTCTTAAAGATACTGTCTTTTCCCATTATCTATTCATTCCTCTGCTATCAAAGATTAATTGGCTATATAGTTGTGGGTTTATTTCTGGGCTTTCTGTTCTATTTTATTGATCTATTTGTCTATTTTGATACCAGTACCATACTGTTTTAATTACTACTACTTTGTAATATAGCTTGAAATCTGGGATTGTGATACCTTCAGTATTGTTTTTCTTTTTTAAGGTTGCTTTGGCTATTTGGAGTCTTTTTTGGTTCCATAGGAATTTTAGGATTGTTTGTTCTAGTTTTGTGAAAAATGTTACTGGTATTTGGATAGGGATTGCATTAAATGTGTAGATTGCTTTGGGTAGAATGGGCATATTAACAACATTTGTTCTTCCAACCCATGAGCATGGAATGTCTTTCCATTTCTTTATGTCATCTTGAATTTTTTTCACCAGTGTTTTATAGTTTTCAGAGTACAGGTCTTTCACCTCTTTAGTTAAGTCTGTTCCTAAATATTTTATTGTTCTAACATTTAAAGGAGCTAGAAAAAGAAGAGCAAACAAAATCTAAGCCCATCAAAAGGAAGAAAATAATAAAGATTACAGCAGAAATGGGGCACCTGGGTGGCTCAGTGGGTTAAAGCCTCTACCTTCAGCTCAGGTCATGATCCCAGGGTCCTGGGATCAAGCCTCACATTGGGCTTTCTGCTCAGTGGGGAGGCTACTACCCCCCCACCCCGCCTGCCTCTCTGCCTTGTGATCTGTCTGTCAAATAAACAAATAAAATATTTAAAAGAAAAAAAATTACAGCAGAAATAAATGATATAGAAACTAAAAAAAATAATAGAACAAGTCAATGAAACCAAGAGCTGGTTCTTTGAAAAGATCAACAAACTTGAAAAACCTCTTGCAAGACTGATGAAAGAAAGAAAGAAAGAAAGAAAGAAAGAAAGAAAGAAAGAAAACAAAAGACTCAAATAAACAAAATTACTAATGAAAGAGGAGAAATAACAACCAACACCATAGAAATATAAACACTTGCAACAGAATATTATGAAAACATATATGCCAACAAATTGGACAACTTAGGAGAAATGGATACATTCCTAAAAACATACAGTGGTCTAAGACTGAATCAAGAAAAAAAATACAAAGTATCAACAGACCAATTACTAGTAAAGAAATGGAATCAGTAATCAAAAAATCAAAAAGCTACAAAACTACAAAAGTCCAGTACCAGATGGTTTCTCAGGCAGATTCCACCATTTAAAGATGGTTAATTCCTAGTCTTCTCAAACTATTCCCAAAAATAGGAGAGGAAGGAAAATTTCCAAATTCGTACTAGGAAGTCAGTATTGCCCTGATACCAAAACCAGATAAAGACACCATAAATAAAGAGAGCTACAGGCCAATATTTCTCATGAGTATAAATGCAAAAATAATCTACAAAGTATGAGCAAATCAAAAGCAGCAATACATTTTTAAAAAATCATACACCACGATGAAGGGAGATTTATTCCTGGATTGCAAGAGTGGTTCAGTATTCACAAATCAATCAACATGATACATCACATCAATAAGAGAAAGGATAAAAACCATATGATCACTTCAATAGATGCCAAAACATTTGACAAAATACAACACCTATTCATGATAAAAACCCTCAACAAAGTCTAGAGGGAACATATCTCAACACAACAAAGGCCATCTATGAAAAACCCATTGCAAGCATTATATACAATGGTGAAAAACTGAAAGCTTTTTCCTTAACGTCAGGAACAAGACAAGGATGCCCACTCTCACCAGTTTTATCCAACGTAGTACTGGAAGTCCTAGCCATAGCAATTAAACAACATAAAGAAATAAAATGTATCAGACTGGTAAGGAAGAAGTAAAGCTCTATTTGCAGAAAACATGACACTACGTATAGAAAACCCTAAAGATACCACCAAAAAACTATCAGAACTGATAAAAGTTATTTAAATATTAGGTATATTAGTCCATTATCTGTGATATTTCACAGTATTTCCTCCCAATTTGTCATTTGTCTTTTACTTGGTTTATGGTGTTTTTTGCCACTTAAAACATTTTGATTTTTGTATAGTCAAATATATCTTTTCTTGGATTGCATCAGAATTTTTAATCATAGTTAGAAAGCTTAAGTTTTACTCTGTGTTTTTAAGGACTATGGAAATATGCTAAAAACTAGCTATATCACAAAGGAAAACAAGGTCTGTCATGGCAGAAAAGGCAAAGTATTTGAGGGCTCTAAGAGTTGCCAAATAAAATACAGTTTGGCTAGTTAAACTTGAATTTCAGATAAACAACGATTTTTTAAAGTATAAGTATGTACCAAATATTGCATGGGATATACTTACACTAAAAATTATTTGTTGTTTGAGCTAAAATTCAAATTTACTGGGTGACTCGTATTTTTATAAATCTGGTAATCCTAGTCCTGAGGAAGATAAATCCCTAATCTTGGCATATCTTTGTTGCCCATTTAGGTTCTTAGATCAGTTAAGGGGTGTCTGGGTGGCTCAGTTAAGCATCTGACTTTGGCTCAGTTCTTGTTTTCAGGGTCCTACGATTGAGCCTGACATTAGGTTCGTGGCTCAATAGGGAGACTGCTTGTCTCTCTCCCTTTGCCCTTGCCCCCTGCTTGTGTGCTCTCTCTCCCTCTCTCTCAAATAAATAAGTAAAACCTTAAAAAAAAAAAAAGAAAGAAATATATCAGTCCTCTTGACCAAGTCCTCTTGCATTCCATTGTTCTCTTAAGGACATTGTTCTATCTATGCATCTGCTGTGCCTTCTTTTGTCAGATGATTCCTGGTCCATCACAAAAATAACAATTTTCAGAAGTCAGTAGGATGGAAGGTATAGAGCACAGACTTGGATTTTAATTCTGGACATATTGCCCTGGAAATGTTACTTATTGCATTTCACCCTCAAATAATACTATGTCACATAACTAAATTAAATAGTGTTTACATATTATAAGTAGTCCATTGTTTTTATCTATTGCTATTTGTTAAGTTTATACTTTTGACAAATGTAGATAAGATAGGTCTTTTCATCAGCAAAAGGGAGATATAAAGTCATAGTATCATAGTTTGTTAGTGAGTATACTCATTTCTCAGATCACAAAGCTCATCATCGTGGTTCTGGGGGCAGGGCTCTTCAATGATGCTTCCCAATACAAAGGTCAGCCCAGCAGTGAGATGGGAAGTTGAGCAATTCTTTGGGGCAACTCGAGATGGAATATGGTATTGAGAAGGAGTGAAATGGACACAGGACAGAGTAAGGGAATGGAGGGCAGGAACTGACCAAGAAGTCAAGACAGACAATGGAAAAGATGGACAGGTAAAGAGAACAAAAGATTAATGAGTAAGGGAAATACTTAAGGAACACAATAAAAGGACGAAAGCAAGGATGGATGTGAGAGGGAAAAGGAATAAAAACAATTAAGGCCAATAAGAGGGAAAATGAGCTCATTTTGGTGGGAATAAACGGTTGGACAAATAAGTGGGTAAATAAGAAATCAGTGCAATGAAGATGACCATGGGGAAAGGGTGGGTTCACATATTATATTTTATAAAGTAGCTTTTACCTATAATAATAATCTCCATGGTAACTCTATGAGCAGTAAGAACTGTGGGTATTACTTTTGCCATTTTACCAAGTGAGAAATCCAAGGTTCATGGAAGTAGTTAAATCACTTGCTCAGGATTACCATTTGAATCAATGCAGAGCTGAAATCAGATCCCAGCGCTCCTCTACCCTCCTCCACATTAAACCTTTATCCTTGGGGAAAAAGTAAGGGGATCAAAAGGCATGAGATCTAAATGAATCCAGAGCATCTCAAGAACGCAGACATTTGGTATGTTCTACCCAGAAAGAGACCCACAGTCTCACTCTATGGCATAGACCAGTAGTCAGGTTCTGAATTGTTCCAATCCTTGTAAAAATACAAATGGAATTCTTTCTGGTGCCAAGATGAGGAAGCATACTCCTCCAGATTATTTCTCTTTGATCTAGGCAATCCTCTACTATTTGCAAAGTGAACCATAAATTTGGTTTCACTTCACCTCTTCTCAAAACCTGCAGGCTACCCACTTGTCACAGAAGCCAGAGAGCAACCTCCCATCTCCAAGCTCATCTTCCAGAGTTTAATCCATGTCCTTTTGACAGGGCCAATGTATTAATTGGCAGACAACCAGAGGAAGCAGAATTTTCCTATAACCATTCTGAATTTCTCCTTTGATGTCCAGTTACAATTCTCTCCACATGCTGCAGTGCATACAATTTCATTTGAATCAAATCTAGCTCTGATAACCCTGGGAAGCTACAATGTTGCCTGGGGAGAAAGATTTATATACATAATTCTTTTCACCCATAAGAAGAAATTGTGGTAGAAAAGATTGTCGTCAAAATAATGGTGCTTCTTTGCAAAAGCTTTCTGCTATCCGTTTGAGGTAATCTTATTCAATCTTGACCTCTTTTGGTCACAGTCTTATCAGCACATGTTCAGAAGAGAGTTAACAAAACAAACAGCCCCTAATGACAATAGGAATACCATCTTGGGGTAGCAACAAAATACCCTTGTGACCCTTTATGTGACCAGCACTTCTCTTGACTTTCAAACGTGGCTGGCCTGGGTTCCTGGGTGGTTCAGTTGTTTGAGTGTCCCACTCATTATTTCTGCTCAGGTGGTGATCTCAGGGTCATGGGATTGAGCCCCACTTCGGGATCTGTACTCAGCAAGGAGTCTGCTTGGGATTCTCTTCCTCTCCTTCTGCCCTTCCCCCCACTCTCTTTTTTCTCTCTTTCTTTCTCTCTCCCTCTCAATTTCTCTCTAAAGATGAATAAAGCTTTAAAAAGGTGAGGATGGGGAGCCTGGGTGGTTCAGTCTGTTAAGTGACTGCCTTCAGCTTAGGTTGTGATCTCAGGGTCCTGGGATTGAGCCCCATACAAGGCTCCCCACTCAGTTGGGATCCTGCTTCCCCCTCTCCCTCTCCCTCTGCCTCACTGGTGCTTGCTTTCTTTCTCTAGTGCCCTCTCTCTCAAATAAACAAAATATGTTTTTAAAAAGGTTGGGGGAGGCTGGAGAAAAGACCACAGAGGTGGTAAGTAGTGGAGTATGGCAGGAATCTTGTGAGATAGAGGAACAATAGACTTCTCAGTGCTTATGCCTGCTCTCAGAGCATGAGTTTGGTAAGTGTACCTATCTCAAAATTCTGCCTATCTCCTTTGTATCTCTTCCTATCTTTATCACCGTTTTCTCTCTCTGTCTTGGTGGTACTTCCCAAGACAGGACTGAAGCAAAAAGTAATGCTTTATCACAGTATTTCCACTTGAATTTATACCATGTGCAGGACTCTGAGCCATGTTCTCCTTGTTCACCTTGTCTCTTATGCCTACTAATTAGCCTTAACACAGTTAACCCTTGAAATGTAAACATAATAATTTTATTCTTCTTTCCAGTTCTAACTGGCACCAGCCATCATAGACTGGGTTAGGCAGTGTCTGAAATATAGTCCCCTCCCCACTAATCTATGACTTCTTTGGAATTCTCTCAATTTGAGTATGGTCTGGATCTAGGGACTTGCTTCTAACTCATGGAGTACCACAAAAATTATAAGATGTTACTTCCAAGATGAGGTTACAGGAGGCTGTGATTCCTGTCTTGCTCTCTCTCCTTTAGTTCTACTCTCCTTGCCCTCTCAGTTGCTCCCTTTGATGAAGCCAGCTGCCTTGTGAACTACCCTGTGAAGAAGCCTGCAAGGCAAGGAACTAAAGGGGGGTCCCTGGCTACTATCCAGTGTGGAACTGAGGCCCTCAGTCCAGTAGCTCATAAGGAACCAAATCCTGCCAACAACCATGTAAGTGAAATTGGAAGTGGATACTTCTCCAGTCAAGCCTTCAGATGAGATTTTAACTCCAGCCTTGTGAGGACTCAGAGCAGAGGACCCAAATAAACCATGCCCATCAAAACTGTGAGACAATAAGTGTTGTTTTAAGCCACTAAGTTTTGAGTAATTTGTTATGCAGTAATTGAAAAGTAATCAATAAACTTTTACTCAATTGGGCCACTAGTTGACATTCTAAAACATCAGTTCTATTATCACCTCTACCTGCCTTTCCTCACCCTCATGAGTTAAGCCTATTCCATTCTGTATACTAACAGATATATACTAATTGCTTTCTAACATTATTCAGTTTCCATATTCGCTTCACCTGCTCCTTTATCTACTCTGCCATCACCCAATATAATTTCTGCTGTTAGCACCTTAATAGCTCATAACATTTTTCTTTCTCCTTATCCTCTGTTAACCTCAGCACATTCTCCCATATTAGATTCTCATTAAATAATTAGGTACTAATTGTACCTAATGTCAACATTCATCTCAAATAATTCACTAAAAAGATTTATTATTATTTATTTATTTTTTATTTATTTTCAGCATAACAGTATTCATTATTTTTGCACCACACCCAGTGCTCCATGCAATCCATGCCCTCTATAATACTCACCACCTGGTACTCCAACCTCCCACCCCCTGCCCCTTCAAAACCCTCAGATTGTTTTTCAGAGTCCATAGTCTCTCATGGTTCACCTCCCCTTCCAATTTCCCCCAACTTCCTTCTCCTCTCTATCTCCCCATGTCCTCCATGCTATTTGTTATGCTCCACAAATAAGTGAAACCATATGATAATTGACTTTCTCTGCTTGACTTATTTCACTTAGCATAATCTCTTCCAGTCCCGTCCATGTTGCTATAAAAGTTGGGTATTCATCTTTTCTGATGGAGACATAATACTCCATAGTGTATATGGACCACATCTTCCTTATCCATTCATCCGTTGAAGGGCATCTTGGTTCTTTCCACAGTTTGGCGACCGTGGCAATTGCTGCTATAAACATTGGGGTACAGATGGCCCTTCTTTTCACTACATCTATATCTTTGGGGTAAATATCCAGGAGTGCAATTGCAGGGTTATAGGGAAGTTCTATTTTTAATTTCTTGGGGAATCTCCACACTGTTCTCCAGAGGCTGCACCAACTTGCATTCCCACCAACAGTGTAAGAGGGTTCCCCTTTCTCCACATCCCCTCCAACACATGTTGTTTCCTGTCTTGCTAATTTTGGCCATTCTAACTGCTGTAAGGTGATATCTCAATGTGGTTTTAATTTGAATCTCCCTGATGGCTAGTGATGATGAACATTTTCTCATGTGTCTGATAGCCATTTGTATGTCTTGATTGGAGAAGTGTCTGTTCATATCTTCTGCCCATTTTTTGATATGATTGTCTGTTTTGTGTGTGTTGAGTTTGAAGAGTTCTTTATAGATCCTGGATATCAACCTTTTGTCTGTACTGTCATTTGCAAATATCTTCTCCCATTCCATGGGTTGCCTCTTTGTTTTCTTGATTTATTGGGTTTCTAATACATGCTAGGTACTAAGGAAGAAGTAGTGAATGAATAACAGACACAAGCCCTGCCCTCATGGAGTTTACTCTCTAGAGAGGAAGTCTGATATTGATGCTGGTCAATTACATAGCAAATGTGTTAGGTATTAAGTTCCCTAAAGGAAGAGTAAGTAAATGTGCAGCAAGAGTATGAGAAATAAAAGGATTTTTCTGTAGGGAGGAAAATCAGGAGAGGCTCATTGAAAAAGTGGTAACTGAGGTAAATTCTCAAGAGTGAGTGGGAGTTAATTTGGCAAAAGTGAGCAGGGTATGTGTGGGGGGAGTGAAGGGTGGAGAAAACATTCCAGACAAAGGGAAAAATGTGTACAAAGTAGCATCTGTGAAGTGCTTCAAGAGAACCAGTAACTCTTGAGATTAAAGAGTGAGGAGGGGTACAATGTGAGATGAATGGAGAGGTAGGTGAGGACCAAACCTGATCCTATCATATTCTAAGCCAGCTTTGAATAATAGGCATTTTAGGAATATCCATAACATTCCTATAACTACTACATTCTCTCAGTAGCATTATAGCCAAGCAGGTGTCAAATATTCTTTGGCCCTATTTTAGGGAGTTGTTTTTTGAGACTTGTTTTAATGATACCCTTGAAAGAAATCTGGACCATGAAAGAATGAAAAGACATGATGCCTGACCACAAAGAGTGTGTATTCTAGTTGGAGATTGCTCATTGAAAACAACAATCTCTGAGTCACAACTGTACAGTGCACATAAATTAATCCCTAACTGCCATAAGAGAACTCACAATTACATAATCCTAGGTGCACGGAAAGAGGAGATGAGTGAGGAGTGAACTCCATTTAGTCTTGGCTACACCCAAGTCCATTTTCAAGTCTCTTTTTGGTTAAATGAGTATCAAGTCTCTTCAAGATACAGCACAGTCTGGATCATGAGAGGAGAGGAAGAGATCTCAACAAATAAAAATGGAGACTAGGTTCCGTACAACTGGTGGAAAATGGCAAAAGCAGAAGGAACCAAGAATACTTATAGATATCGGAGTTTGTTGCCGAGTGGCTTAAAGCAACTATTCTCAAGAATGCTACTGCTATTCTCATTTTATACAGAAATCATAGAGGTGGCAACCACATGTAACTCACAGGCCTGACACAAGTTGATGCTCTATAGATACTAGTTGGATAGTTTGGGGGAAGGGTCATTCATTATACAGGAGATCCTTCATTCACTATAGAGACAGAGGTTTCCACAGACAGAATCACATGGTTTATGAACTGAATGTCCTGGAGTCTTGCTGAGACATCCTATCTCTTTCTCTTCTCCATGTAACTTCAGGATGTAGCCAGCCTGTGTGGATGACCCCATAAGACCTCCTATAAGGCTAGGCTTCTGTAGCAGCCTTCTGCCATGGACAGAAGTGGCATGTGAATGCATATGTGGAAGTTTGGCTCATGAGCTCTGGCCATATGTGCACAGGGACTCACCACCTGAACTCACTCCTGAATACTTGGAATTTTGGTGGATCTTGGGCAAACCTAACAATCTTCAATGATCCTCACTGCAGGGTTATAGACTCAGATTCAACTGTCAATAAAATAAAAACATGAATAGTAATTATGCCATAATTTTGCAAAAAACTCCCCCATGGAATTTTTAGGCATATGCAGATTTTCACTGATTAAAAATGGCTGCCATTTGTTAATTACAGCGTTCCTGGCACACTATTCTATGATTTATCTCAGTCCACATACAAAATCTTTAAAGATGGTGCCACTGTCTTTATTTTACAAGTGGAGAAGCCAAGGCTCAGACTGATTAAAATAACTTCTCCAAGATCACAAAGTAGCAGGTGGAATTTTAACTTACATGGGTCCATCTCTGGAAACCAACATCATTTCCTCCTTGAAGCCTTGTGTGATTTTCCCATCTACTGTGTCCCATTGGACTTCGAACCCATATTCGAACCTATATTACAAACTGAAATTACTATTAATTACTTAAAATTTCATGAAATTCTCTTTGAAGTCATTCCCTAGCACTGTGCCTGACATATATTGCCACTCTAATATTTTTAGAATAAATAAAGGTAAATTAAGTCCCTTTCTCTAGGAATAGGGCATGGACTAATTTTAGAGAAAAGAATAGCAATTATGCTATAGAGCCAACCAGAGTCTGCTAACTGTCCTCCTCTTCTGACCCCAGAAGAGAACTTTCATTTTCAAATACATACCCAGCCTCATCCAGAGCTACCAGAGGGCCTTTGAAGCCCCCAGAAAGCTTGAACCCCTCGACCCCACTCCATCCTTCCCCCAGGCCTCCATCAGAACATCCTAGTCTGAGCATAGAGCCTGGGGACCTAGGCCCAAATTCTCTGTCTTCTGTAGAAACATCTTTCTCCATGGAGTGAGACCCAAGAATGACTTAGCATGACTCAGTGAGAGCCCAGGGAAAGTGAGGGCTGCTGTGGTTTCTCCTTTCTGTGGAAAGGTCAGCCATTCCTGGGCCTGGGCTCTCCCATGGGGCCAGAGCTGCTAGTCTGACGTCACTGCTCTATTGGCTTGGTCCCCAAACTCTTCCTTCTCTTCCCTCAGGGCCAGGATGATACCTCAGTAGACTCATATCTGAATCACAAAAGGAAGTCTGAGGGAGGAAATGAGAGATGAGGACACATGTTCCTTCCCCAGCTGGGTGAATAGTTCTAGTAGTCATAATAACTGGCAGTCTCTGGCCATGTATGTTACGCCAGCCACTGTGTGAAGGGCTGTAATGCACAATTAATGTTCTTCCTTTTACTGAGTACTTACTCTGTACAGTCACTATTCTAGGAGCTTTACAAGTATTAACTCATTTAATCCTCACAATAGCCCTATGAGGTAGACCCTACTAATCTTATTTTACAGATAAGAAAAGTGAAGCAGAGGAAGAAGAAGCATCTTGCCCAACAGAGCTGCAATGTGGTAGAGAAGGGTTCAAACCCAGGCAGCGTGGCATCAGAGCCCACTCATTTATAAGATAATCCTTGTCTCTGCAGTGGCTATACCATTCTTCTCATAGATGAGGAGGCTGAGGTTCTGAGTACATGAAATGATGGGGTTAGATATGAAGCAATGAACTGGATAGGAAGAATTTGTTCTGCTTCTGGACCCCGAGCTCCTTCTGCGGCATTGTTTAACTAGAGCTCAAATGAGTCTCTAAAAAGAAATGTTGTTTAAAAATCACCAGAAATCCAGGGATTGTTCTCTAGATGATTCTAGGGCTGTTACTTTCATCCTTGCAGGATGCTCTATTCTCAGACTGGCTGCTGCTACCACCCATTGACCTGCCATAGGAGAGGTCCCTCCTCAAAACTCTTACCAGCATGGCGGACAAGACAGCCTGGCTCCCAGCTCCTACCCAACATGGCTCCAGGACCTAGGAAAGAGCTCAAGGACCAGGGAACAGGCTGTCTGCACTCTAGCTCCTATCCGGTAAATCCATAATAAGAAGCTAGGATGCCAAATGAAATCCCCCAGGTATGTACTACTGTCCTTCTAATTTCTAGCCGCCTGTGCTGTTTATTCAGAGTAAAAATGCATAGCTGCCTTCTAAGGAGGACTAGGGGGCCTAGCCCAAGTTCACAGTGATTTTCAGCTCTGAGGTTTGCAATTACTCTACAGGTTTGACCAGTGCCTGGTCCATGGAAGGAGGAGTCATGACTAAGACAAGAAGGTGCCACTTGTGTTTTGCCTCTGGGGGAACTATATTCTCCTTGACTCCTCTCCAGGCATGTGGTTTATGTTACCTTGGCCAGAAACAGCAACCGGGGCCTAGTCTGCACTGTGTGCCTAGGAAACTTCCCAAAGGTTTACGTATGAAAAATATTTGGGGCTGTGTCAGTCTCGGCTGTGGGGACAGGTGGGGTGCAGCCGGCAGCTCTGCTCTCGGCTGCCAGGCTGCAGGGCGAGGCTCTTGCCTCTTTCCACAAGGTGTTTCCAATAAGAAGGGCACATTTCCCTCATTAGAAATAAAACAAACACAGATTGATGATGTTATGGCATTTCTTGGGAAAAGAGGAAAACAGTTTTCAGATGTCCCTGTTGAGCTCCTCTCATGTGCCTGTGGGTGGGGCTGGTAGGGGAAGGAAAGAAGTATATTTATGGGGAAAGCAAGAGGAGCACCCCCATGATTCCACCACTTAGCCTGGCTCCCCAGATGGGGACCACGGGGATGATGCCTGCTGGCTATATCATAGACATCAGGGCTTGTAGAGGAAAGAAAGAGTCCAGCCTCCCTATTTAGCAGATGAGGACACAGAACCTAGGGAGGCCAAAGACCACCAGCAATCAGGGCAGAGCTACAGGTAGAACCTGCAACTCCTAATCCCAGTCCAGTGTGTTTTCCAGCGTATTCCATTCCATACAACCACCTCAACAATGAACACCATCTATTCATGTGTAGTTAATGCTTTATGGAAATGGGTCTCAACCTGGATTTATGTAATAAATGCCTGGGAGGCTTTTTAAAAACACCATCATACCCAGGTTAATACCCTGAGAGTCCTGTGTAGTGAGACTGGCATGTGGCCTCAGCATGGGTAGTTTTAAAAGCTCTCTAGGTGATATTCATGGAGTTGAGAGCCGTCAGGATTGAAAGCCACTACTAAGGAACACAAAGATTAAAACAATGTGTTTCCTTTCTTCCAGGAATCCACAGAGTGACAGATGTATGTAAATAATTTCCAAGCTCCTGTGCTAGGTGCTATACAATGACCAGGAAAAATTCAAGCGTGATCATAACTATGCTGTCTACACCCAGAGAACCAATTTGGGTAAACGCTACTGGTTATTCCACCTAAGCAAAGCTTACTCATCTTTCCAGGTCTATCTCAAATCACCCTTCTTCCATGAAGTCTTTCTAACGAGACCCCAAATATAGTTCATATTTCTCTTCTCTGAATTTGTACACTACCCACAGGCTATAAGCAAACAAAATTAAGCACCAAGTTATATACAGTCTCTATCGTTAAGCCATATTAATCACAAAATGAAATCTTTTACTTCTTCAGTGCTTACTTTATGCCAGCTACTCCACTTCATGCTTTCTGTCCTTTGCCACCAATTTTCCTAGGAGCTCTACCATGCTCCATCTGTACCCATTATACAGATTAAGAAACTGAGAATCATAGGTGTCAAGTACCTTGCCTGAAACCAGACAACTAGTAAAGACGTATGAATCCAGGTCTGTATACCTCCAATGTTCTCTTCAATGCCCATCACTTTGTATTAAATATAAACACTATTTCTTCATTGTAGCATGTACTCCGATATTATTGTACAAGTGGTAAGCTTCTTTGACGTTCATTCTCTTACTTAATCTTGACTGCAGCTGCACTATTAGCTCTATTTGACAAGCAAGGGAATAAAGTCTGAAAAATTAAGTAAAAGGCTCAAGATCCCAGAGCATGGCCAAACCCAGGTGTTCTGATTCCAAGTGCAGATCTATTTCTACTGCTCTCCTGTGCTGAGTGCCAAGCTCTGTTCCTTGTCAACCTGAAGTCCCTTGAGGCTGTTTCATGCTGTTCTTGTATTCCCCACAGATACCAGTTATGTAGTCTATTGCTTTATTAATTGATTTTCCAAGAAGTAAGAAGAATGTCTTCATGAGGCATTCTGTCCCTCAGGACCTGAAGAACAAAACACAATTCTTTTGGGGCTGGAAAGAACTGCTGAGGAGGCGTGACTGGTTCTTTTTAGTATGATGACTAAGTCACTGTTCTTTAAGAAAAAAAAAAAAAAAAAGCCTTCCAGTCACTATTTTGAAGGTACGATTTTTCAACAAGTTACGTCAACTAACAGAATCAAAGAGTAATGTGAATTAAGCGACCTACCCAGGATCATGGAGTAGACCATGGAAGAGAGAAAGAACTTTCATCCACCTCCTCCCGAAGTCTCTGATTTGAATCCCATTCACCTACATAAGACAGCAGTATTTTAAAAATTTATTTAGTCATATCCCATCTCATTTTCCAAAGAATTCAAAGTGACTTGCCATATGAATAGATACAATAAATAATGGTAAAATATAAACAAGTAAAGACAACCAAGACTGGGGAAAATGTATATATATAAAGTCAATTCAAAGGAAAAATATTTTATTGGTCAGAGAGAAAACATTTGCCTTAAAGCCCAAAAGACTGCAGTGCATTTGAAATAGATATTCTGTGTGTGGGTTCAGTTGATGAGGTATTTTTAAGGACTTAGTAACTCCTGTGGGGTTTCACTCTATGCCGGATATTGACCAAGAATAATGATTAAAGCAGAGAAACTATAGAATTTATCCCCAGGATGTGGTCAACACACAATGTTCATGCCTCCGTGGTTAAGTGGGAGATATGTTTTCCAAATCTAATGTTGCCAAAAAGACCACGTCAGTGCCTTGTGCAGAACAGAATTTTTATTTTAAAAATAAGTCTGAATCATGACCATTCATTCATTTAGCAAATATTGTGACAATAAATTATCTGCCAAGAACCGTGCAATGCGCTTGAAAATTCAAAGGCAAATATGACATGGAAACTTTCCTGTAGGACTTCTCTGTCGAGAGGAACAGACATGCTTAAAATATATAATCAGGACAACTATAATAAGTGTGATTCTGCAGGTATGTATAGTGGTCATCCATTTCACTGAAGTTGTCTGGTGTATCTTATCTTCTAATCAGCACTCATCCAGTCAGAAGAATATCAAGGTTCTGGTGCCATCCTTACTCAAGTGAACTTTGGGGGATTACAGAATAAATGACCTACCTTTGTATCTTGCTAAACATCGCCACATTTGTGACTTGATTGTGTGGAGAAATATGGTAAGGAAAAGGCAGCAATGCTGGCTTAAAAATAGTGGCCAACAGGAACAGAATGGGGAGATGTGAAGAAATGCTAAAGCAATTCCTTTATAATGAACAGGTTAGTGAGACTAATTTTTTGGCATGGCATATACATTTTGTTCTTGGCAATCTTTCATATGGTAAAAGTACCTTCAGAGTAAAAAAAAAATCAACTTACTAGCAGATTATGCATCCATTCCAAACACTTATGATCACATATAAAACAGAAATCTAATAACTCGAGAGAGATGAAAAATGGGAGGTTTTCCTGCTAGTGATCAGTGCTAAAAACTAAAAGCCAGTAGCCAAAAGTGACCCAAGTATTTTAACCCTTCAGGGTTCTAGTGCTTATTCAAAAATTTGGAGCAACCTCTTCTGGCTGACCTAGCTAAAGAATACTTTAATGACCATTAAAAAAAAAAAATTCATGTGAGTGCTGAACAATTTACAAAGCTAACTGGAGGAAAGCAACCTGCATATGGAATTTACTGTGATTGATTCCAGTCTTTGTGTCTGGAGAACCCTCAGAGCAGGACTCCATAGCATAATCGACACATGCCTGGTATTAGCTCAAGGCATGTATTGACTTTCTATTATAGAAACAAAAGTAGATAAACTTCTAAGGAAAATAACTTCCCATTTTCTTCCTTATATTGACTCACAGGTTGATAGTTGTGGGGCGGGGGGGAATGTCAAAAGAAAAAGCTAAGGAATGACAAATACAGGATATGTTGAGGAATTAGAGAAAATGAAGAGCCTTAATGAGAAGTGTGCACATTTGTGACCCAAAGGTAAGCCACCCAGGAACGAGGAGGACTGAACGCATGGTCTAAGTGTATGTGAGAGATGGCACTGGATGAAGAGCACATGAGTGAACCAGACTCCCAGGGTTGATTCCCAGTTCCTCCAGGGACTCCATACCTCTGGGTTTGTTACCTATCCTCTCTGGGGTCTAGTTAGTCCTCTCACTTGAAAACAGGGATAATTATGGTATCTGCCTCACTGGGTTGTTATGAGAATTGGATGAGATAATGAATGTGAGGCTTAGTGCAATGCCCAGTACTTAATAAAGGCTTTTTTTAAAAAAATGCCAGCTGCTATGTTATAATCATTCTCTCCTGTAATCCTCACAACCCTTCAAGGAATGTCCAATAATCCTCATTTTCTCAGTGGGGACATGAGCATGGGCACAATAAGTGTCTTTTCTAAATGGTCCCACAGGGTCTAAGTCATAGCCATGTCCTGATTTCTCCTCTCGTCCTTTTCCCAGGAAGCCAGACTGCACATAGTGTAGATGATCTTTCATGTCTTTCCTAAACCATGCTGTCCCATGGTTTTCTCCACAGCAACTCTCCCACTTCTAAGTTCCCCCACAATCCTTGCATCTCTCCTTTTACTAGGGGAACATTTTCCATGTTGTTGCTGGCTTTTGTTCCTCAACTAATTGTATGCCAGGGGCACATAGGACTACCCACACTAAGCAACAGTACGAGTGAAACCCTGTGACTATTTGGAAATCAGCTTTCCAGTCTCTGGAAATGTCTCCAAATACTGCCTTTCCCTTACTTTCTATTTTTCATATTTTGTCAGCCTCAAGGTACTCCCTCCCAGATATAGACAAGGTGCCCTGGAAAGATGAAAATATTTGAGAGATCTGGGGTGATTCCAACTTCTACTATCATTCTGCAGGCTGCTTTAGGACTACAGACAGTCCATGGAAGATGTGGTGTGATAGAAGAGAAAGGAAGACAGAGGGAAGAACCCCTGTTTTCTAACATTCAAGGGGCTGTCATGAGGACAGACTTATTCAGTCTCTTTTCCAAGGGCAGAAATAAGAAAGGGGGTTTACTGATTCAATTTCATTGCTGGTAACTGGTCTTTTCAAATTTTCTATTTCTTCCTGATTCCAGTTTGGGAATATATATGTTTCTAGGAATCTGTCCATTTCTTCTAGGTTGTCTAATTTGTTGACATATAATTTTTTCAAAATATTCACTTATAATCCTATTTCTATGCTGTCAGTTATTTCTCTTCTTTCATTTCTAATTTTAAGTCCTCTCTCTCTTTCTTTTTTTGATGAGTATGGCTAGAGGCTTGTCAATTCTGATCTTTTCAAGGAACGAGCTCCTGGCTTCATTGATCTATTGTTTTGTTTTTTTAGTTTCTATTTCATTTATTTATGCCCAATATTATTTCCTTCCTTCTTCTGGTTTTGGGTTTTTTTTTTTCTTTTTGCTCCTCTTTTCCTGGCTCCCTTGGGGGTAAGTTTAGGTTGTTTGAGGTTTTTCTTGCTTCTTGAGGTAAGCCTATATTGCTATAAACTTCCCTGTTAGAATAGCTTTTGCTGAATCCCAAAGATTTTGGACCATTTTCATCTTCACTTATCTCCACGTATTTTTAAATGTGCTTTTTTTGATTTCTTGGTTGGCCCATTCATGGTTTAGTAGCATGTTATTTCAACTCCACGTATTTGTGTTTTTTGGGGCTTTTTATTGTGTTTGATTTCTAGTTTCACAGGGTTGTAGTTGGAAAAGGTGCATGGGATGACTTCAATCTTTTTAAATTGTTGAGACTTGTGGTCTTACTATGTGATATGTGCTGCAGAACGTTCCATGTACACTTGAAAAGGTTGTGTATTCTGCTCTTTCAGGATGGAATGTTCTGAATATGTCAGTTAGATCTATATGGTCCAATGTGTCATTCAAAGCTACTGTTTTCCTTGTTGATTTCATTTTTGGATGATCTGTCCTATGTGTAAGTGGAGTGTTAAAATCCCCTATTATTATTATATTACTACTGATTACTTGCTTTATATGTGTTATTAGCTGCTTTTTGTACTAGAGTACCCCTATGTTGGGGGAATAAATATTTATAATTATACCTTCTTGTTGGGTTATTCCCTTTAAGATTATATGGTATCCTTTGTCTCTTGTTACAGTCTTTGTTTGTAAAGTCAATTTTTTTTCATTTTTAATTTTTTTATTAGCATATAATGTATTATTAGCTCCAAGGGTACAGGTCTGTGAATTGCCAGGTTTACACACTTCACAGCACTCACCATAGCACATACCTTCCCCAATGTCCATAACCCAACTACCTAAAGTCTATTTTAAATAGTACTCCTACCCCAACTTTCTTTTCACTTCCATTTGCATGATAATTGCTTTTTTATCCCCTCACTTTCAATCTACATGTGTCTTTCGGTCTGAAATGAGTCTCTTGCAGGGAGCATAGAAGTGGATCTTGCTTTTTTTTTTTAATCCATGCCATCACCCTATGTCTTTTGATTGGAGCATTTATCCCTTTACATTCAAAGTAACTATTGATGGTATATACTTATTGCCATTTTGTTACTTAGGGTGATTTTTGTAGTTCTCTCTTCTCTCACAGTGGGCTTGGTTTCTTTAGTGACATACCTGGAATCCTTTCTCTCTACTATTTGCATGTCTATTACTAGCTACTAGTTTTTACCATTAGGTTTATATATGACATGCTTGTAGCAGTCTATATTAAGTTGATGGTCACTTAAGTTTTGTTATTTTTTTAAGATTTTATTTATTTGACAGAGATCACAAGTAGGCAGAGAAGCAGGCAGAGAGAGAGGAGGAAGCAGGCTCCCTGCTGAGCAGAGAGCCCGATGCGGGGCTCAATCCCAGGACCCTGAGATCATGACCTGAGCCAAAGGCAGAGGCTTTAACCCACTGAGCCACCCAGGTGCCCCTGGTCACTTAAGTTTAAACCCATTCTTTACACCACTCCTCCCCCCACCCCACTTTTTGGGTGTCACATTTTATATCCTTGTATTTTGGAAATTCCTTCATTTTTATAGAGACTTAATTTTACCACTTTCATGATTCCTCCTTGTCATATTCCTACTTATGGTCTTTCCTTTCCACTCAAAGTAATCCTTTTAACATTTCTTCTAGGGCTGGTTTAGTGGTGATTAATTTAACTTTTGTGTGGGAAACAGTTTATTCTCCTTCTACTCTCAATGATAGCCTTGCTGAATAGAGTCTTCTTGGTTGTAGATCTTTTTTCTTTTTTTTAAGATTTTATTTATTTGACAGCAATCACAAGTAGGCAGAGAGGCAGACAGAGAGAGAGGGAAGCAGGCTCCCTGCTGAGCAGAAAGCCTGATGCTGGCTCAATACCTTGACCCGAGATCATGACCTGAGCCGAAGGGAGAGGCTTAACTCACTGAGCCACCCAGGCACCCCACTTTTTTTTCTTTATATATCATACTTCTCCCTTCTAGTCTGCAAAACTTTTGCTGAAAAAGCAGATAGGCTTGTGGGATTTCCCTTGTATGTACCTGTTTTATTTTCTCTTGTTGCTTTTAAAATCGTCTGTCACTATGTTTTGCCCTTTTAATTACTATGTCTCTTAGTGTGGCCATCCTAACCTGTCAATGCCTCCTGAGTCTGGATTTCGGTTTCCTTCCCCAGATTCAGGAAGTTTCCAGCTGTTATTTCTTCAAATAAGTTTTCTGTTCCCCTTTCACTCTCTTCTCCCTCTGGTATCCCTATAATGCAAATGTTATTATGCTTGATGATATTGCTGAGTTCACTTAGCTTATTCTAATTTTTTTTTTCTCTCTCCTGTTCAGCTTGATTGCTTTGCATTACTCCGTCCTCCAGGTTACTGATCTATTCTTCTGCTTCCTCTAGTCTACTATTTATTCCATCTAGTGTGATTTTAATTTTGGTTATTGAGTTCTTCATCTCTTATTAGTTCTTTTTACATTTTCTATCTCAGTTGAAGCTCTCACTGTGTTCCTCCACTCTTCTCAAGTCCATTGAGTATGACCCACTTTATATTCTCTATCAGGTATATTATCTCTATTTTGTTTAGCACTTTTGCTACGATCTTTGTAATTTTCTTTCATTTGGTGTGTATTGCTCTGAATCCTCATTTTGCCTGTTTCTGTGTGTTAGCAAAGTCATCTAAAGCTCTTGCTCTTGAAAGTAGTGTCCTTATGAAGAAGAGGTCCTGTAGTGCCCTAGAGTGCAGTGTTCTCTGTTGGCCAAAACCTTGTGCTTTATGGGGTCTCCTATGTGTGTTGTATGTGTCCTACTGTTGTGGCTGAGCTGTGTATGCCTCCAGACCAGTCATTTGCAATGGCTTTTTGCCTGTTGTAGGCAGAGTCTAGTCCCTGGGTTATTGGGCCAATCTAGGGCTGCTCTGGGCTTGAGTTGAGGCAACCAAGTGTTGGCCAAAGATGTAGTAACACTGAACTACAGGCTGCTTCCCCTGTATTGTCCGCTCAGGAACCTTGGTGGGCAGGGCCTGCTGCCAGACCTGATGTCTGCCCCTACCCCAATGCTGGGGCTGCAGTTGGATTGATCTATGTGTGTGATTATCTTCCCCCTCCCTAAGGCAGAGGTGCCCTGACTTTGGAGTGGCGCTGGTCCCTGAAGTGGCTGCATGTGTACTGTCAGACTTGTACAAATATATCGGGTGTGCTCCTGCCAAGGACTAGTGGGGGCGGCAGAGGAGGGGGGGGGGTGTCCACAGAAGAACTCAGGTGTGGAGTGCTTGGTGTTAGCAAGGTTTATGCAGATCTCCTATAGGAAAGGATCTGGACCAAAGGCCTAGATGGAGGAGCCATGTCCACAGGAGAACATGGGTGGGGCTGCAGTGTTAACAAGGTTTGGACAGGCCTCCAGTGGGAGACCAGGAACCAAAGCCTGGCTGGAAGGGGTATGTCTGTAGTAGAATGCAGTGGCAGGGTGCGCTGTTAGGTAGTAAGGGAAATGACACTTGCCAGCTCCTTTGTTCCTGGAGAAGTCTCCCAAGGATCCCTGTCCCTCCAGTACATGCTCTGAGGTTAGCACAATTGACCAGGTATTTTTCAAACTGCTACTTTCTGCTCTATCTCCATGACGCTGTTCATTTTGCTCTTTAAGGGCAGGGGCTGTGTCCTCTTGCCTTCCAGGCTCTTCCAGAGCTGAACCTACTGATTTTAAGTTCTAGGTGTTAAGCCCCACCCCTTGTAGGAACTCATGAAATTATGCCTCTCTGGATTTCAAAGACAAATGTTATGGGGATTCATCTTCCCTGTGCTTGGAGTTTCTGGTGTAAGGATCTGTCTTCACCCTTCTCTGTGCTTGCTGAGTCTCTCCCTACTGCAGACAGTTCCCTGGGTTTATTTAGCTCCCAATAGTGTCTTAGCCCTTCCTACCCTCTTGGACATGGCCTCTTCCCTACATTGAGCTGTGTAAATTCTGTTCTGCCATTTTTTTGCATTGTTTTCTGGGTTATTTACATTGATATTGGTGTTATGTAGTTGCATTCCTGGGAAGAGGTGAACTTAGGATCCTCCTACTCCACCATCTCCCCCAGAAGTCCTATTTTAGAGGAAGTCTCCAGGCCATTTGCTAAAAGATCAGGTAGAAAACCCATGTCAAGGGTAAATGGCAGTTATTAAGAGTGAGTATCCAATTGGAAATAGCCTTTGGGAGCTTAGATCCAATAACCTTGATTTCAGTCTAGTGGGTAGACTAGACTGAAGTCTAGTAGGAACACTACCACGGTGTGGGTGAAAGGACAGCACAAGAGCCCTACAAGCAGCTTTTATAGACACACATACTTCATTAGACTTCTTCTCTGAATAAGCTGATAATGATAACTATTATACAAAATAGTGAATCAAAGAATTATTTAATGGGTATAGGTTTGCTCCATAGAAGTACGATATAAAAAGTGTCCTATTTTACCTTTCTATATCCAATTAGACTAGCTCTGAACCTACTCCATCTCATTGTCTCTTAGAAAAATCTCAGGTCTTACCTGGTTCCAGCAACCTTGATTTCCAAGGCCCATGTATCACTATGCTAATGTCTGGCTCTGCATATCTGGGCATAGCTATGCTCCCAGCTCCATACTGGGCCCAGACTAAGCTGTAGAGGACAGAGGTCATTGCTCTCAATGTCTTAGTGACTATACCCCAGGCACAGAGGTGTTATTTTACTTGCCATCTCTTGGGGCTCTGCAAGGCATTGGGATTAGGATCTCTACTACTCAAAAGAATACACTATCCCTTCATCTCCCAGGTTTAAGAACTCCAGATCTTTCCAGCATTCATTCACTGAGGCTTCTCCTCAACCCCTAGAGTCCCTCCTTCTCTTCAACAATCTAGCTCTGTCTAGCTTCTATAAGCCCCAAATTTCAAAGTAAAGTCATGTTAGATCTCTGGGCACATGAAATGCAGCCCTCTGGAGTACAGACCTTCAATTGCTCTTTCTGTCAAAGTGGACAGCTTGTAGTTATTTGTTTATTTAGCTTTTGGGGTGAGCTAGGCACTATGACAAGAGTGTTTTGCAATAAGCATGGTCTTACCTGATCTTCACAGGAGCTATATGGGTAGGGAAGATTACTATTCCAGTCAGATATGTAAGTGAAACTAAGCCTGAAGTGATAGTGAAGGCACTTGCCTAGAGTGGAGCTAAACCTAAGCTACTCATTCCCAACCTCAGACTCTCAATCACCACACCACCTGCCTTCCCCTCTAAAATTAATAAGCAGATCTCCTTTCCCCATTCTTCTTGTGAGGATTCTAGTAAGATATAAGTAAATTAGTCAGATTAACTTGCCTAAATGATACCAATTAAATCCTAGGGACTTCAGAGGCTACATAGCAGGGTTCTAAGAAGGAAATGATGCTCTCTCAGCACTGGGCAAAGCCCATAGTTCCTGTGAAGCTGCCACATAGGTTATTCATCCTATGGGATGCTGGGAGAGAATGTCTGCAGTGAGGAGGGGGTGGTCAGTTGTAGTAGTTCTCTCCTTGTTCTAGGCATCGCCAGTGCTCTGTGTCAAGGCCATCTGTTAGTTTCCCTTGGGAGAATGCCCTCTTGCTCCTGCCTCACCAGGCTCTCCCTTTTCATTGTGGGTTTCTTTTTCCTAAAAGATAAAACATTTCCTATCCTGAATAACTAGTGAAACTAATAACCCCTTAAAACATCTTAGAACAGTTGCCTCCAATCCAGCAATTACCATATTTTGTATTTTGATAGCTCTTAAATCAGTAATACAAGCAATGGCATATTTACAAAAATAACAGGCAATATTGTTTTTGTTTTCAAGTAATATAAAAATTAATAGTGCATCTTTGAAATGAAAGCATCTTGAATTTAATGAACTATGGTAGATGTAAGGGACAGCAGAAAAATTCAAGATTAGAACATCTCCAAGAGCAGGAAAGAGAAACTGTTTCTCCTCCTTATGTATCTTATCTGCTCCTCTCTCCACACTCGATGGTTATTAGCCCAATGGTGATAAGTGTTTTAGCACATTTCATCTGAGATGATGAAATTACTGGAAGTAGACAATATATAAGCCTCACATTGTGAGAACTCAGAGGAAGAAACAGAACCATAAAACAAAACCCTGCCAATCAAAAAGATATTTTCAGTAATCCATCATCAAAAATTTAAACTCCTGAACCATAATTTATAAATACTTTACTTATAAAACTATTTGATTGATAATACCAGTAATTCATACAGATAAGAAACCATTTGCAATACTTAAGGATATTTGGTCATTAATGTTGTGCAGGTAGAAGCTATTCCTGGGGGTGCCTGGGTGGCTCAGTGGTTTAAAACTTCTGCCTTCAGCTCAGGTCATGATCTCAGGGTCCTGGGATCGAGCCCCACATCGGGCTCTGCTCGACAGCAAGCCTGCTTCCTCCTCTCTCCCTCTGTCTGCCTCTCTGCCTACTTGTGATCTCTGTCAAATAAATAAATAAATAATCTTTAAAAAAAAAAAAAAAAAAAAGCTAGGGGCACCTGGGTGGCTCAGTGGGTTAAAGCCTCTGCCTTTGGCTCAGGTCATGATCCCAGGGTCCTGGGATCAACCCCCACATGGGGCTCTCAGCTCAGCAGGGAGTGTGCTTCCTCCTCTCTCTCTGCCTGCCTTTCTGCCTACCAAATAAATAAATAAATAAAATCTTCAAAAAAAAAAAAAAACAAAAAACAAAAAGAGAAGCTCTTCCTGTTGTTCAAGACCCACCTTGCAGCTATTAGAAAACATAAACTATTAGATGGTATAAAGCAATACCAAGAAAATATTTGGACCTCCCTATAGTATCTATAGATTATTTGGCTTACAAATCTTGTTTTTATCTGGTTCAGACCAAGTAGGCACCTTATAAAGAAAGATAGGAATTGTTTCCATATGCTACCTGGAAGGAGTGCCAGCCACCATTAGAAGTGGGGCAGCAACAGTTATTAATGGCCCACGTCCATTCTTACTGTCAGTGTCCCTTATGAACTGATTAATAATTTTAATATCTCCCCAATCACCTAATTATCCCAAACTAATTCTTCTTCAATCATCACTTAATGAGAGTAACATCATCTCAAGAAAACAACAGGAGTTTTATTCAAACCTTTTTCTGAGGATGTGCTGGAGTCAGAGGAATTCTTATCTAATCTCTGTGCATCAGCTGTGTTTATAGATCTCCATAGTGCTGCACACTGAGAAGTAAAGTCATCAATCATTAAAGAAGTATCCTACTCATTGCTCATATTTACATAGAAGGAGGCAGGAAGTATAGAAAAATTTGTGACAAGAATGAAATGACTAGATTTCTCCTTAATCGTTACTTTCAAATTAAGTTAACGATCATCTCTCCATGTATCCTGGTTCAATAAAATTTTTCTGTATAAGCCCAGGGCTGCAATTTATTAAAAAAATTTAAACTTGCCCTTCTAAATGTTACGGGAATCCAAACTGAGATAGCCAGAGATTCTGGCCAAATCATCGTTATTATTTCTTGAACTCTGGACATTTACTTACGCAGCTCCAAACTGATTTGCATTCTGCACCAGTTACAGGAATAGATGTGCCAGGAAGTTTTGAAACACGAGAACAGATAGGCCCCTTTCTTGGTTAAGTCATAGCTCCACACGTACAGATTAACCCAGCCAGCTCTTTCAAATATTTTGCAATGAGCATTTTGAAACACATGGGTCATTTAGTTCTGGTTTCCAGGCAGTTGGGCGAAATGCTTAGTCTGGAGAATTGCAAAAGTTTATGATTTCTCACCAAGGAATGAAATGTGACGCAGTAAAGCAAACTTCAGACATTTAATACCAGATGTTAATGTAAAAATTGAAAAATTATGGCCTCACATCATTTTCTGACCCCTGACCTACTAAAGCCCATCACAGTCTGGAAGCCATCATCATTTCTGGTTTCTTCTACTATTAAACTTTATATTTAATTTTTTAATGTAAAATAATTCTGAGGATTTAATGGATATAATTTGGTCATATCAACATTGAGGCATTCTGTGTACACACTAACAGAATAATACAACCCCTTACCATAAAATTCAGAATTACAACCTTTCTGATTTGTGGTACTTCCTAGAAATTTTTAAAAATAGTTTGAGGCATGATTATTTCGCTTGTCTGCACTCCACACCTATCTAACTTCATGAAAGGGGAAAGAAAACAGGGGAGGAAATCTT
Organism: Mustela nigripes; assembly: GCF_022355385.1. Lineage (NCBI taxonomy): Eukaryota > Metazoa > Chordata > Mammalia > Carnivora > Mustelidae > Mustela > Mustela nigripes. The sequence continues at coordinate 67,805,973 of NC_081569.1, forward strand.
GCTTATTTGCACTGAGAGAAAAGATAATACCTGAAATATACCTTTCAAAATATACTGACCTTTGTTTTCCCTTCTTCCCTGAATCTGTACACTTGAGAAATTGAATTACTACTTTAGAATGAGGCTGGACTATTTATAAATCCCTTGTCTATGAGGAGATCTTGGGAATGAGGAGTTATAGCTAAATAACTGGATTTAGTGGCTTCTCTGAATGGATTCTATTTTCTTTGTGCTATTGGATAAAGCACTTAACCTCTCTGTACATCAATTTCCTCTTATTAAAAATGGGTTTAACATGAACATTCTAGAGGATTTCAGGGGGAGACTGGAGTAGGTGGATTCAAAGCCCATCTCATCCTATGCATACAACTAGATAACGCCCATATCAGTGTAAATAACCCAGAAAATGACTTCAATGCTAGCAGGACAAGACTCTTCATAGATAAATGTAGAGAGGAGGACACATCAAAGAGGGTAGGAAAGATGGAGATGCAGTCAGGAGGTAAACAGACCCAAAAGACTGTGTGCAAGGAAAGGGATCCTGTGGGCACAAAGAGGGTAAAGAAAAAGACCCCCAACCCCAGGTACAGGACGACAAATCCCTATGACATTTGGCTTTGAAAACCAGAGAGGCCAAATTTTACCAGTTCTTATAATGAGCAGAGCTTAACACCCCAAACTTTAGAATTAGCAGACGCTGCTTTAGGAGAGCTGGGAGGGCAAAAGGAAAATGAGATCCCACCATTAAAGAAAACAATGAATAGTCCTGTGGAAATAGAATATAGAAGCAGCAGTTTGAAAAATATCTGGGAAATAGGGAATGAGATTTGTTTACTAACCTCAGAGCATGTACTGGAGGGACAGGGATCCTTGGGAGACTTCTCCAGGAACAAAGGAGCTGGCAAGCACCATTCCTCTCCTCTGTCTCCCAATCTAGACCCATACACACCTGCAGAAACCAGGACTACACCAACACATGCTACCTAACTTGGTAGAAACATTCTATCCCTACAGTATGCTGCAGACACACTGCCTCCATCCAGGCCTTGTTTCCAGGTCTCCTCCCACAGAAGACCTGTCCAAACCTTGCTAACACTGCATGTTCCACCCTGACACTCTCCTATAGACTTTCCCTCTCCAATATCCCCTTTTCTGGAACCCATCCTAGAGCAGTGCTACAAGACCTGCAATGTGCAAGCAACCCTGGCAGGGACCAGCACCACTCCAAAGTGACTCCTACCCCAGAGAGAAGGGAGGATAGCAAAACATACCCATCCAACTGGGGCCTCAGGGTGGACTGGGGACAAATACTTCATTTGACTGCAGGCACCACCCACCAAGAACAGCTTCTCAGGGGACAACAGGGAAAATGCCCTGCAGTTCAATGCTACTGCATCTTTGGTAAACAATTCAAGGTGGCACCAGGAACCAAACCCTGACCATAACAGGTGAATGTGGACTAAAGGCCAGATTAAGGTACACACAATACATATAGGAGACAACCGTGTAGCTCCAGGTTCTTATGAACAGGAGACATTGCACTGTAGGGCATTTTAGGACCTCTTCTTCATAAGGCCACTACTTTCAAGTACATGAAATGTAGCTGACTTTCCTTTTCCTAACCCACAGAAACAGAGTTAGACAAAATGAGGAGACAGAGGATATATGCCAAATGAAAGGACAAAATCGGAGCATGAGTTGTAACCAAAATGAAGATAATATATCTAGTAGAGAATTTAAAGTAATGGTCATATGGATACTCATGAGACTTGAGAAAAGAGTGGACAATCTCTATGAGACCCATAACAAACAGAAAACAAACAAACAAAAAAATCATTTAATTTCAATAAATGAAATTAAAAATACAGTAGATGGAATGGCCAGTAGACTTGAGGAAGCACAAGCAGAAGACTGGATCATGATCTGGAAGATAGAACAATGGAAAGCAATAATAATGAGTAGACTTAGGGAACTCACAACACCATCAAGCACAGTGACATTCATGCTAGAGGAAACCTAGAATGGTAAGACAGAAAATTTGTTTGAATAAATAACAGCTGAAAATTCCTGAACCTGGGGAAGGAAATAGAAGTATAGATCCAGGAGGGACAAACAACTGTCAACAATATCAATCCAAGGAGGTCCATACCAAGATACATAGTAATTAAAATGGCAAAGAATTTTAAAATCAACAAATGAAAACCATTACATACAAGGGAAATTTCATTAACTTCCCACTAATTTTTCAGTGGAAACTTTGAAGGCTAGAAGGGAGTAAAATGATATATTCAAAATGCTGAAAGGAAAAACATACAACCAAGAATACTCTATGCACCAAGGCTATCATTGAAAAATACAGAGCTATCAGAAGGAAAAAAATAAAGTGGAAGGAGAAGAGTTTCCTACACAAACAGAAGTTAAAGGAGTTTGTCACCACTAACCCAGCCCTACCAGAAATGTTAAAGGGGACAGGTGAGTAGACAGGAAAACCATAAGTAGGACTAAGAAAAGTAGGAAACACAAGAGTAGTAAACTTAATTATATCTATAAAAATAAGTTAAGGCATTCATAAAATAAAGGATGTAAAATGTGACACCATATACCTAAAAGTGAGGATGAGTGGAATAAAGAATGGATTTAAACTTAAGTGACCATCAACCTAATACCAACCGCTATTAATAAAATGCCATATATAAACTAAATGGTAACCAAAAATCAAAAACCAATAATATGCAAATAATAAAGAGAAAGGAATCCAATTATATCACTAAAGAAAACCAGCCAACTGTGAGAGAAGACAGCAAGAAAAGAAACAGAAGAACTACAAAACCATCATAAAACAAGTAACAAAACCGCAGTAGTACATACCTATCAACAAGTACTTTGAATGTAAAGGGATTAAGTACTCCAGTGTAAAGACACAGGGTGATGGAATAGATTAAAAAAAAAAAAAAAAAAAAGCAAGATCCACCTGTATGCTGTCTACAAGAGACTCATTTCAGACCTAAAAATACATGAAGAATAGAATCTGGGGTAGGAAGATTCTATTGGACAAAATAGACATTAAAAACAAAGATAGCAACAAGAGACAAGGGGCACTCTATAACCACAAAGGGAACAATTCAACAAGAAGAGAAAACAGTTGTAAATATACATAGGAGCACCCAAATACCTAAAGCCACTAATAGCAAACAGAGGAAGTAATTGATAGTAATAAGTAATAGTAGGGGATTTAAACATCCCACTTACATCAATGGGAAAATCATCCAAACAAAATCAACAAGGAAACAGTGACTTTGAATGACACATTGGACCAGAGAGAGATAACATATATTCAGAAGATTCCATCCTAAAACAGCAGGAGACACATTCTTCTCAAGTGCTCATGGAACAGTCTCCAAAACAGATCACATATTAGGCCACAAAATAAGTCTCAGCAAACTAAGAAATATCAAAGTCATGCCATGAAACTTTACTGACTGCACACTATGAAACTAGAAATCAACCACGGTAAAAAGTCTGCAGAAAAAAAAATACAAAAGGAGGTTAAATAACAGGCTACTAAACAATGAATAAGTCAACCAAGAAGTCAAAGAGGAAAAAAAAAAAACACATGGAGATAAGTGAAAATGAAAACACAGTGGTCCCTTCTCCCAAACCCCCTCCCCCCGGCAACCCTCAGTTTGTTGTGAGATTAAGAGTCACTTATGGTTTGTCTCCCTCCCAATCCCATCTTGAC